>NW_025900913.1:0-52599 GCF_022539505.1 Lolium rigidum | reverse complement strand
GATTTGGGAGCCTCCAATTTGGTTGTGGATGTGTGCCCCAAGAACTTTGTAAAGGCCCGGTTTCCGCCTCGAGGAAATCCCTTAGTGGAAGTGGGCTAGGCCTTCGTGGCGTTGCTCACGGGAGATCCGAGTGAAGCCTTCGTGGCTGTTGGTTTGGCTTGCGTAGCAACCACACTCCTCCAAACGTAGACGTACCTTCTTGCAAAGGAAGGGAACTACGGGAATCATCTCCGTGTCATCGCGTGCTCCACTCTCGGTTACCTCTATCCCACTCTATCTACTATTGCGTAGCTATACCTTGCTTAGTTGATATCCTTGTCATATAGGTAAATTCACTTAGTTGCATATCTAGAGAATTTACCTTTCGTGTCAAGCCTAAATTGAAAAAGAACTAAAAATTGGTTAGCACCTATTCACCCCCCCCTCTAGGTGCGGCATACGATCCTTTCAATTGTTGATTCAAAAGTCACAATTCATACTGATCATGCTGCAATTAGGTACCTTATGGAAAAGAAAGATGCTAAGCCAAGGCTTATTAGATGGGTGCTTCTTTTGCAAGAATTTGATTTACATATTATAGATAGGAAAGGTGCTGATAATCCTGTTTCTGATAACTTATCTAGATTGGAAAATATTGCTTATGATCATGTTCATGTTAATGATAGTTTTCCAAATGAACAATTGGCTGTAATAAAGGTGAGCTCGCGAGATAGTCCTTGGTATGCTGATTATGCTAACTTTATTGTTTCCAAGTACTTGCCTCCGACCTTTTCAGCTTCAAGCAAAGGAGGAAATTCTTTTATGACCTGAGGCATTATTTTTGGGATGACCCACACTTATATAAAGAAGGAGTGGATGGTATTATGCGAAGATGCGTTCCCGAATATGAACAACAAGAGATATTGAGTAAGTGTCATGGTAGTGTTTATGGAGGACATCACATCGGAGATAGAACTGCGCAAAATGTTCTACAATCAGGTTTCTATTGGCCAACTCTCTTCAAAGATGCAAGAAAGTTTATTTTATCTTGTGATGAATGTCAGAGGGTTGGTAATATCTCCAGACGCAATGAAATGCCTATGAATTATACTCTTGTTATTGAACCATTCGATTGTTGGGGATTTGACTTCATGGGTCCTTTCCCTTCTTCAAAAGGTAACACTCATATACTTGTCGCTGTTGATTATGTTACTAAATGGGTGGAAGCCATACCCACTAAAAGTACTGATGGTGAGACTTCTTTAAAAATGCTTTTAGATATTATTTTTCCTAGGTTTGGAGTACCTAGATATATTATGACTGATGGAGGTTCTCATTTTATTCATGGTGGTTTTAGAAAAACTCTTGCTAAGTACGGTATTAATCATAGGATTGCTTCCGCTTATCATCCTCAAACTAGTGGGCAAGTAGAATTATCAAATAGAGAAATTAAATCTATTTTGGGAAAGACTGTTAATAAATCTAGAAAGAACTGGGCTAGTAAATTAAAGGAAGCACTATGGGCTTATAGAACTGCTTATAAAAATCCCATGGGTATGTCACCTTATAAAATGGTTTATGGGAAAGCTTGTCATTTACCTTTAGAACTAGAGCACAAAGCTTATTGGGCTGTAAGAGAACTTAATAAAGATCCTAAACTTGCCGGTAAGAAAAGGTTGCTACAATTGAGTTCTTTAGATGAATGGAGAAGTGAAGCTTATGAAAATGCTAAACTCTTTAAAGAGAAAGTTAAGAAATGGCATGATAGAAGAATTATCAAAAGAGAATTTAATGTTGGGGATAAAGTCCTAGTGTATCGGTCTCGTCTCAGATTTTTTGAAGGGAAATTGCTCTCAAAATGGGAAGGACCATATGTCATTGTGGAGGTGTATCGTTTAGGGGCAATTAAAATTAGTTCTCTGCAAGGTGATGCCACACAAGTGGTGAATGGACAAAGGCTCAAGCACTATATTTCTGGAGATTCTTATAATGAAGATGTTGATGTTATCCAAGTGGTGACTCCGGAAGCTTTCATCAAAGGTCAAATTGACAGTTCTGCAGAGTTCGACTTTGAATAGGTAACAGTTCTGGTAATAAAAAGTCCGTGTTTAACTTTCCGAACAATGTTTTTGCTATTTTCGGAAAATATGAAAAATTACGAGATCGAAACGGAAAGGAGGAGACGCACGAGGGCGTGCCCCCATAGGCCGGCGCGGGCCCCAGCCTGGCCGCGCCACCCTATGAGGACGGCCCCTCGGTGTCCCTCTCCGACTCTGGTTCGACCTGGTACTTTCCTTCTGTCATGAAAATTTCTGCTATATAATCCCCCGGACCCCTGGAGGTCCGTATATCGTTTTCTCGTCGTGTTTTGTTTCTAGCTGTTTTCTGCCAAGATCTGTTTTTGATCTAGAAGCACCATGGTCTCCAACAACAAGGACAAGGGGCCTTTGGAGGAAGATATTCAAGACCCCGATTTGAAGAAGGAGGTCGAGAGCGAGGATGAAGGAGAAGTGGAGGAAGTTCCGCGAGTATACCCGCGCGCTACCGTCGCAAGCATCGGAGTGATGGCAAATCCTTTCAACACCAAGAGAAGCGCATGGATTAGCACCGGAGGAGGAGTCCCACGTCGCTTCCTAGCTCTAAGGACATCTCCTCCAGGCATTGACAACCCTTTCCGCACTCTAATTAGTAGTCGTCAAATTGAAAGGATCCCCAAGGCAGTATTGCCTAGTGGTTGGGATATGGATCTGTTGCGGTCAGAAACCCACCGGCGGGCAGCGACTGGCAACACCGTAGAGCCGGGAACAACTCAGGGCTGCGGCTGGCCCCAGTCCCTCAGAGCGACGGCCCGCAAAGCCTTCTGGTCGCACGTCCGATGCTGTCGCAAGGGCGTGCCACCTGACCTATACCTGGTCAGGAAGGTGTTGGATGATGCCTCGCTTAGTTTCCTGCTTGGCATACACGTAAACGTTAAATACGAGCCTCAATCGGCTCTCAGGTTGTCCTGTGAATCGGCTCAAAGAGCCGATCCACCCATGATTCATACGAGGTGTACGAATATATGGTGGTCCTGCTTGATCAAGATAAAGCTAAAGCGATCTACGACGATTTAGGGTTTTCACCGCATAATCGGATCATCCTACTCACGATTGGGCCTCGTGCTCGCGTACGGTGATCGTAAGCCGATCCTAGACAGGGCCTAAAAACCAACACAAGGTTGATACCCGGAACATCCTGTCTAGGGCTAGCAAACTACACCCTACACGCCGCTGGATCCTCCAACCCTTTGTAAGGCCTAACTATTGCGGATATTAAACTAATCCTTGAAGAACAAGGAGCAACCGTAACAGATCGGATCTACTAAACAATGATCAAGCGGGGTGCCGCCCCTACACCTAAGATAGGTGTAAGGGCGGCTAGATGTATAAGGGTTGCACTACGACAGCATGTGATACGAAGAACAATGCTAACCCTAACACATCTAAGATAACTACGTTGCTCGCCATCAAAAAGGCTTCAGCACGAGCAACGCATGAACAACGTAATAAGCTTATGCTGCCTAGATCGCAAGATGCGATCTAGGCAGCATGGTGCTTACCGGAAGAAACCCTCGAGACGAAGGAGTTGGCGATGCGCCGAGATTGGTTTGTGTTGAACGTTGGTTGTTGTTTTATTTCATAAACCCTAGATACATATTTATAGCCCGGGGACTTTCTAATTCAGGCGTGCACCTAACCGTGCACGGGTAAAACTCTAACTCCTAACCGACACGTAATCTAATATGTTACAGATACAAGGGCAAACTAGCCCAAACTTTGCATATGAGGCCGATTCACGTATTTCTTCCGTATATAATCTTCAAGCCCATCTTGATCGCGGCCCACCTCTGATCCGGTCAAATTCTGGTGATAACACATGCCCCCTGGTTTTGGAAATGACATTTCCAAAATCATTATGCTTATCCCTCATCGGGTCATGTTATGGCGTCTTGCCCCCTTGACTTTATCACCAATCTAAAAAATTCATCTTAAAATGAAAGAATATCTTCACTTAACTTTTCTGATAGCCAGAGTCAAGCACTCCCCAAAAGAGCCGATGGTACCACATCAGCCTCTATGATAAAACGGGAGTAAGGCCAACCTAACTGCTCCTCCAAACGGTAACCTGCGCCCTTCGTCTGAGAAACTCAGATCCCCAAATCGCCGCCCCGGCAGCTCCACGAATCTCAGATCTCAGCCGCGCCGTCCCGATTCCTCAACGCATCCAATGGCGGAATCCTCCAACGCCAACGCCATGGTCTCCGGTTTGAAGGTAATCCTCAACAGCCCCCTTGCCATGTGCATCAATGTTAGGAATAAACAGCAAACACCTGAATTAATATTCTATTCCATTATCAATTTTAGGTTTCAGACATCCTGCTGCCACATCCTTCTCTCGCAAATTCTATGTGCCTCGGTCCTCGTTCTTCCGAGAGTCCCGCCCTCTTAATTTCATGCGAAGCTAACAGTAATCCCCTTCGTGAATCAGAACTTAGATCTGACTTCCTGGGCCGACTGCCTGCGAGCCTGGCCTAATCCTCTTGAGGGTTGGGTGGCATGGTACAATAGAGTATCCAAAACCCATTATGCCACCTGGGAAGCCATAGGGATAGCCGATGCCCTGTCATTATCATTGTCTCCTCTTGAGAATAATGAAAATATTCTGAAAACTATCGGCTACTTCTGGTCTGACGCACTGAACTGCTTCATGTTTGGCCATGGCCCTATGACACCAACTCTGCTGGATGTAGCCATGATCACAGGCCTAGACATTGCATCCCCAAGCCCTTCTGCATTCAAACTGCCGAGAGTCCCTTTCACCCTTTCTTCTAAAAAAGAGTGTACCAGCTGGGGAGCCTACCTCAAACGTTATATGAAGACCAAAGGCCCTGTGACAGAGAGAGAACACACAGCCTTTCTGAACTTCTGGTTGGAGCACTTCATCTTCTGTGGCCCATCCCTTGCCCCTACCAAGAGTTACCTTTCCCTGGCCTATGAACTGGCTAAAGGCACCCAACTTGGCCTAGGCAAACTGTTTCTTGGAGAGGTCTATCGATCTCTTCAACTGATGTCTGTCAAACTGCTCTCTCAAAAGACAGTTAAAACTGGCGGCCCCTGGTGGTTCATTCAGTTATGGGCGTAGCTATACTTCCAGAACCAGATCCCAGACTTCCCACCTTTGACTTCCTGCACCTTTCCAGATGTTAACGGAAAGGAAATCCGATGCACCAGCTATGGCCAAGCTTTGTATGGTCTCCCAGGCAGCAGGCTGATCCCTAAGGAAGCAGCAGGGTGGTTCAAGATCTTCTTCCAAGGTTTGGACAACCCCCTGTTCTTTCCTTATACCGAACCGGAGAACTTTGAAAACCCAGTCTCCTTTCGACTGGATAACTTTGCCGATGACACTAGCACCCAGCACCTGTATTCCATCATGATTCGTCCTTGCTTCCTCCCCGTTGGCATGAGTACCTCGAACCGGATCATCAAGCCTGGCTATGAGTGTTACCAACCGGTGGTGGTAGCCCGACAGCTTGGTCTTGGGCAGGTGCCTCCACACTTCTTCTTACACCACCTGACCGCAAGCAGAGCTGAACTGCCTGACATCCTTACTGGCCAAAGATGCTATACCTTCTTTGATGCTTTGGCCATTCCAATTCCCCACGACCTCCGTTTCTCTTTCACTACCGATGGTTTCGAGACTTGGTGGTCCATGTGGAAGACCCATGTCTTCAGAAGGGCTTTAGGACCGCTGCTGAGACAACTTGATGCCGAGTATGACGTCCCTGCAGACCAGGTACCATTACTCAAACATTTCTTGTAACCGCTTATGGTGATTGTCCGTGACCTGACCCCCTCTCCTGGCAGCAACAAGATGGCCCGGCTCCCACGCAAGCCGATGGCTCCCCCTTCGTATTCCTTCCTCCGGCCCCAGTGGTTCTCTTCTGCCAGAGCTCGCCACCTCTGAAGAAAGTCATAATGCAGAGTCAGCCGATTTCACCGAAATCGGCTCCCAAGAGTAAAGCAACTTTGGGGCCAGTTGCCCCCCGAGCCTCGACTCAGGCGAGGACGACAGTGAGGAAGGTGGCTGTCAGGAAGACCCTGAAGCGCAAAGCTCCCGCCCAGGAAAGCTTGCACGTAAGTTGATTCGTGTCTTGACCGAACACATTTGCCTTCCCAACCTTTGTAAAATGGTTGTACCTCTTCTTTCAGACTTCCACTGAAGAGAACTCCAGTGAGGGAGCACGATCCAGTCCAAGGGACTCCTCCCCGAGCGATACGAAAGATCCACCACACAGAGCCGGACGGACTCGCCAACGTCGGTTTCTAGGAAAAGGTCGACTCCCGAGCCTGCTGTCCTTCAGGCTCCGATCCAAACGGGGTCACGCATGAAGCGTCGATGCGTCAAAAGGGCTCGCACAGGCCCACAAGTCTCCTCGCCGAGCCAGGAAGTTTCAAATGTAATTACCTCAACAGCTCGTGTTCCATATCGTCTTGTTACTAATTGGATTGCCTCACCATTTCCCTTGCAGACTAATGGGACCTCTAGCGGGGACGTTGAAGAGGTGCCGATGCCATCTGCTACCCTTGGCCTATCCAACTCGCCAAGCGTGACTGACCAAGTGGCTAACCTGGCCCAGACTACCGCAAAGCCGATTGTCACAACATCGGCTTCCCTTGCTTTCTTGGGAGAGGTAAGCTCCACTCTCTCGGGCCTACTCTTTTCCTCTGTCGTATGCTCATGCTGCTTTTGCTCGTCTGTCAGGGGTGTGATCCTTCAAGCTTGCTGACGTTCGACCCCGACTCCATCGAGCCAGCTGTTTCCAAAGCAGGTGAAGAGCCAGATCCTAGCGCGGTCGATGGCCCGCTCCAGCGTCTCAAAGTTTTGCTCTCCTCCTCAGTCGAAACCCTGGTCGAGAACCCCGAGGCAATCAAGGGCATCCTCGAGGACATCCAGCCCCGTCTCCCAGTGACGCTGCAAGTTAAGCTTTGGCCGGCAGTGACTTTATCAGTTTTCAGGTCAAGGGTGCAGTCGGCTCGTCAAAGGATTACTCTTCGCCATGCCCAACTCCCGTTGAGAGCCGATATTGCAGACAAATGTCAACGGCTCAACGAGAAGAAAGCCGCTTTAGACGCCAAGACCGCCACTTCTACCCATAGTGTCAAACTTGAGACCTTGCGCAAGGAACTGGAGGACCTTGAAAAGAGGGCCAGGGAGACCAAACAACTTATCCAAGATGAGGAAACCCTCATTGCTCGCTCCCAAGAGGAAGCAAAAGGTCTCACAGCTGATCTGAAGACCGACCTGGCTGAAATTCGTGCCCTGAGCAGCCAGCCGGTGATGGGGAGAGACGAGGACGACGAGGCCGAGATCGCCGAGGTGGATCGAATCCGTGCCGATGCTCTTCACGCCCTTAATGCTTTTCTTCAGTAAGGCCTCTTTGTGTAAACTGATGCATGTAAACTTGCTTCGTTGTACTTGTCAAAGTTGACTGCCGTGCACCGGCTTTCTTAACATTCTGAAGGCAATGTCTGTGCATCGGCCCTGGTTGCATGTACCGATTTTTTTTTACTGGCCGATTTCCCTATTGGCCACCAATATTTCTCCGTACATGATCAATGGTGTCGCACATGCTCAATGACTAGGTGCCCCCCGAGCCGATTCTGCCAGGTAACTGCTGATATCGGCTCTATGGTTAGCCAAGGTGCTATGATGTGAACGTCGGCTTTGTTAGGAACAATGTGGATTTCTTCCAGTGCATCAGCCGACGCATCCCATTGCCCATTAGATCGACGTTGAACCCAGGCCGAATGCATGGTGAGGATGATTTTGGCCGATTTCTAGAATCGGCCTCCATGTTACTAGGTCCATGAAGGTCTGGCGATGTCTCCTCACAGATCTTTGGGGCCACTCTCATGGATCGGCATTACCGCGTTTGCCCATACATAGTGCCGGAGCCGGTCGCGTGGAACGGCTTCTTCCTTGTCTTCGCTGTGAGAGCAGCTGCCCTCGTCTCTGTCCTTACCAGGGTGGTGCTCGAGCCCTATCATGTTGATGTCGAATGAGGATCTTGGCTGGCACCCTCCAGAGTAAGTGCGCTCCACCATGTTAACGGTGGATGCCGGTGAAATCGCACTCCTGGTGCTGCCAACGCGAACGGCAGCGGTGGACGGGACTGGAGTGGCATCTCCCCTTTGTAAGTCCCCAGAGCTGGTCCCGACGGAGAATACTGATGGCTCATGATTTCCTGGATCACGCGCAGAGCGACACGCTCCAAAGTGTTCACCAGGCTCTCAGAGTGGCGGTGCAGCGAATGAGCCACCATGAAGTTGATCTCCTGACGCAGCGACCTGGTGCGTTCTTCTGACGGGGCGGACATGTCCACTCCATCGAGCGCGCCTTCAGGTGAGAACCCCTTCCACCTGATGCCCTGGGAGCGGGTTCTGTGGAAAGAGCCGATGAGGTCGGCTTCGAGGACTGCCTTGATCTCATCATGCTTCTTCTTGAGCTTGTCATGCTTCTGGGTCCTTGTACTTGACCGGAGTGCTTTCCGCCATCTCGGATGTAGATGGCGATGCGGTGGATGTCGTCCCACCGGGCGTGCCAGAATGTGTTGCGGTCAGAAACCCACCGGCGGGCAGCGACTGGCAACACCGTAGAGCCGGGAACAACTCAGGGCTGCGGCTGGCCCCAGTCCCTCAGAGCGACGGCCCGCAAAGCCTTCTGGTCGCACGTCCGATGCTGTCGCAAGGGCGTGCCACCCGACCTATACCTGGTCAGGAAGGTGTTGGATGATGCCTCGCTTAGTTTCCTGCATGGCATACACGTAAACGTTAAATACGAGCCTCGATCGGCTCTCAGGTTGTCCTGTGAATCGGCTCAAAGAGCCGATCCACCCATGATTCGTAAGAGGTGTACGAATATATGGTGGTCCTGCTTGATCAAGATAAAGCTAAAGCGATCTACGACGATTTAGGGTTTTCACCGCATAATCGGATCATCCTACTCACGATTGGGCCTCGCGCTCGCGTACGGTGATCGTAAGCCGATCCTAGACAGGGCCTAAAAACCAACACAAGGTTGATCCCCGGAACATCCTGTCTAGGGCTAGCAAACTACACCCTACACGCCGCTGGATCCTCCAACCCTTTGTAAGGCCTAACTATTGCGGATATTAAACTAATCCTTGAAGAACAAGGAGCAACCGTAACGGATCGGATCTACTAAACAATGATCAAGCGGGGTGCCGCCCCTACACCTAAGATAGGTGTAAGGGCGGCTAGATGTATAAGGGTTGCACTACGACAAGCATGTGATACGAAGAACAATGCTAACCCTAACACATCTAAGATAACTACGTTGCTCTCCATCAAAAAGGCTTCAAGCACGAGCAACGCATGAACAACGTAATAAGCTTATGCTGCCTAGATCGCAAGATGCGATCTAGGCAGCATGGTGCTTACCGGAAGAAACCCTCGAGACGAAGGAGTTGGCGATGCGCCGAGATTGGTTTGTGTTGAACGTTGGTTGTTGTTTTATTTCATAAACCCTAGATACATATTTATAGTCCGGGGACTTTCTAATTCAGGCGTGCACCTAACCGTGCACGGGTAAAACTCTAACTCCTAACCGACACGTAATCTAATATGTTACAGATACAAGGGCAAACTAGCCCAAACTTTGCATATGAGGCCGATTCACGTATTTCTTCCGTATATAATCTTCAAGCCCATCTTGATCGCGGCCCACCTCTGATCCGGTCAAATTCTGGTGATAACAGGATCGTTCTAACGCTGCAGGAAGGGTGAAACCTGAAGCTGAGGAGTGGGGAAACAACTCTAAGAGTTGGGACTCACCGTCTGACATACTTCTTAACCGCGTCGAGCAAAATTCGGAGCTGATCCGCAACCTCACTTACGACATTGATGAGCTAAAGGAGCTGGTTAAGAAGCTTATCAAGGATTCACCATCATCACCGAAGGAGTAATTCATCATTGGTATTGGCATCCCCTTGGTTTCTTCCAAGCTTGGGGGAGTGCCGCGGTATCACATCATCACTATCTTTTACTTTTTTACTATCAAGTAGTGTCATATCATGAGTAGGGAAGTTATCATATAAGATGGTTTGCAGTGTGGAAGTATCTCTCTTTTAGTTGGTTATCTATGTATCCCTTGGTGTGAGTTATCGTTATGGAATATTAATGAGAAGTTTTATCATTTACATATTGCACACCTTATTTTAGTTTGCAATCTCTATTATGTGATTGATCTTGTTGTTAGTATTGGTATCACTTTGGGAGCATTGAGTAAATCTATTTGGTTGTGGCAAACTTAGCATTGGTCAATAGCAACAACACTTTGAGTTTAAGTAGAAAAGAGGAAATACATGTAGATATGTTATTTCATTATCTTTCTTTCTTGTTAGCTATGAGCTTAGTATTCTGAAGTTAAAATTATTTGTGCTTACAAGTAAGATGCATGATTGTTTCTATCACATGTATATTTGTTTGTTTCCCTCAACTCTTATGCTTGCTAACCAACCTTGCTAGCCAAAGACCTGTACTGAGAGGGAATGCTTCTCGTGCATCCAAACCCTTAAACCAAACCTATGCCATCAGTGTCCACCATAACTACCTATTATATGGTAGTTTGCGCCATTCCAAGTAAATACTTCATGTGCTACCTTTAAACAATTCAAAAGTTATTATCTCTTATTTGTGTCAATGTTTTATAGCTCATGAGGAAGTATGTGGTGTTTTATCTTTCGATCTTGTCATTTACTTCTGATAGACTTTCACCAATGGACTAGTGGCTCATCCGCTTATCCAATAATTTGCAAAAAGAGCTGGCAACGGGGTTCCCAGCCCCAATTAATTAACTTGCATTAATCATTCTCTTCACATGTTTTGCTCTGATCTATCAGTAAGCAACTTAATCTTGCAAATAGACACTCCTCCATGGTATGAGAATGTTGGAGGGCACCCGAGGATTCGGTTAGCCATGGCTTGTGTAAGCAAAAGGTTGGGAGGAGTGTCATCAATAATGAAACTAAATACATGTGTAAACAAAAGAGAAGAGGGATGATCTACCTTGATGGTAGAGATAACGTCCTTCATGGGAGCCGCTCTTGAAAGTCTGGTTGATAAGGTAGTTAGAGTGCCCACTACCATTCGTTGACAACAACAAACATCTCTCAAACTTTACTTTTATGCTCTCTATATGATTTCAAAACTTAAAAAGCTCTAGCACATGATTTGATCCCTGCTTCCCTCTGCGAAGGGCATATCTTTTACTTTTATGTTGAGTCAGTAAACCTATTTCCCTCTATCCTAAGCAAGCAATTGAGTTGTTGTGATCCAACCATTTATATTGTGATCCATTTAATCATGCCTTTTATTCTTCCTTGTTTAGTACAAGTTTTATCTGAATGAATATAGCTTTGAAGGTTATCAATGATTATGAGGAGATTATTATGATTAAGTATGCAAGTTTTGCTATAAGCTTTAATATAAGAGCCCTGCTCGATAAATAAGTACAATCTGTTAACTGTTCTTTGACCAAGAACGAAGTTTGCCATCACCAATTATGATTTCCTGAGCACCTTTATTTGTGATTTCCTTTTACTTGTTTCAAGTTGAATCATATTGGGAAGTTGTTCACTAGAATGTCTTGTGTGAATTAATATGATGCTTCTTGTCCGTATTTTATTTATCGACTCTTCACTCCATAAACATGTGGTCTTGTTACTGAGTTCAGTTTCGCTTGGGGACAAGCGAAGTCTAAGCTTGGGGGGAGTTGTTACGTCCATTTTGCATCACTATTTTATATCATAATTTACTGTTATTCTTTGATATATTTCATATTTAGAGATGATACTTATGTTATTTCATCTATTTTGCATGTTTCATGATTATTGGAGAATTATTCACCGGAGTCATGATTCTGCTGGAAAAA
The DNA here is from genome assembly GCF_022539505.1 of Lolium rigidum. NCBI lineage: Eukaryota > Viridiplantae > Streptophyta > Magnoliopsida > Poales > Poaceae > Lolium > Lolium rigidum. The sequence goes on along the minus strand of NW_025900913.1, from coordinate 40,629 downwards.
GAACCGTCAGAATGCAATATTTCTGGAGATCAACAATTGACGGAAATTACACCGAAGATCTTATTTTTCCAGAAGAATGAGCCAGCCAAAAGGAGGAGCCGAGAAGGGCCGCCATGGCCCCCCCATAGGCCGGCGCGGGCCCTGCCCTGGCCGCGCCGCCTTGTGGGGAGGGTGCCCACAGCCCCCTTCGGCCGCCTCTCCTTCGCGTACTTCTTCTCCCCGAAAACCTAAGCTCGAGGGAATAATCACGAAGAGACACAGCTGCCTCTGCGGGGCGGAGAACACCAGAGAGAAAAGAGCTCTCCGGCGGGCAGGAATCCGCCGGGGAAATTCCCTCCCGGAGGGGGAAATCGACACCATCGACACCGCCATCTCCACCGCTGCACCTCGTCACCGCTGTAACATCTAGGGTTGAATCTTGATTGTTTGATAGGGGAAACTCTCCCGGTATTGATTACTCCTTGTTATTGATGCTATTGAGTGAAACCATTGAACCAAGGTTTATGTTCAGATTGCTATTCATCATCATATCACCTCTGATCATGTTCCATATGATGTCTCGTGAGTAGTTCGTTTAGTTCTTGAGGACATGGGTGAAGTCTAAATGTTAGTAGTGAACTATGTTGAATAATATTCAATGTTATGATATTTAAGTTGTGGTGTTATTCTTCTAGTGGTGTCATGTGAACGTCGACTACATGATACTTCACCTTTATGGGACTAGGGGAATACGTCTTGTATTCGTTTGCTAATTGTGGGGTTGCCGGAGTGACAGCAACCTGAACCCCCGTTGGTATATCGATGCAGGAGGGACAACAGGATCTCAGAGTTTAAGGTTGTGGTTAGATTTATCTTAATTACTTTCTTGTATTTGCGGATGCTTGCGAGGGGTATAATCACAAGTATGTATTAGTCCTAGGAAGGGCGATGCATTAGCATAGGTTCACCCACACAACACTTATCAAAACAATGAAGATTAATCAGCTATATGAAGCGAAAGCACTAGACTAAATTCCCGAGTGTCCTCAAGAACGTTTGGTCATTATAAGTAAACAAACCGGCTTTTCCTTTGTGCTAAAAAGGATTGGGCCACTCGCTGCAACTATTACTCTCGCATTTTATTTACTTGTACTTTATTTATCTGCTATATCAAAACCCCCTGATACTTGTTTGTGAGCATTTACAGTGAATCCTTCATCGAAACTGCTTGTCAACACCTTCTGCTCCTCGTTGGGTTCGACACTCTTATTTATCGAAAGTACTACGATACACCCCCTATACTTGTGGGTCATCATCGGCCCCTCCCTGCCCCACTGGATGAGGACGATATCACCACTACACCCTGCAAAGAGGTGGGTCCGAGGGAGCTGCGTAGTGGGGGCAATGTCGTGCGAACTATGCGCGAGATTCTTGCCCGTGTATGGCTGCTCAAGAACCTGAACCTCACGGAGGAGGAGTGGGACATCATCATGCCTTATGATGTTATGCACCTGATGTGGCAGCAGGCGTGTCGTCGGGTCGGTGGCCTCCACTTCGACCGCACCTTAGGGTGGACCACCGGCTCATCGTCAACTTGCCGGCGCTGCAAGACAGTTGGGTCATAGTTGTGCCGGAGGACGGCCACTGCAGCATATGCATGCTGGGGCTGTCGCAGCGCACAACGGTGCGTCTCCGGGGATGCAAACACCCGTTCCATAGGAAGTGCATCTTCTCCTGGTTTGTAACGAATGCCAGCTGCCCTATCTGCCGCGATAAAGTGCTGACCCATCATATTTTCGATTTGTAGCATAGTATGAATAAAAAACCTGTATGATAGGGATGCCATGCCAACTTGAATCCTATGTCAAGAGAAATTCTATTTGATTGTGGTTATAAGATATTTTGCATTAGTTTGATCTATTATCATTCTATTTTCCTATGGGATATGACCCAATGAATCAAACAGCCTGGGATTACTTCCACACAATTAAGTTTGACCAACTTTTAGTAGGACAACAAACATAAATAATTAGTCATCATGGGATTACAATCCAACAGATAATTGTCTTCAGGACTCATACATTTTCCAAATAGAAAAATCAAAACAAATCATGGTTCTTCATCTCACAGCATGATACAGAGACAAGAGTCTAATCATCATCATCACCTCCGTCTTCATTCTGATATTCGTGCATGGTCTCATCCTGCTCGTCGTGTCCATTCTCCTCCTGAGATTCACCATTTGTTGAATCTTGGTCAAATCCTAGGTTTGACAAAAATTTATACAAGTTTAAAACATGAATATGAAAAATAACCTGCATCGATCCTTCTTAGTCACTCCAAAATGAAGCTCGTGGGAGGTTTTTGAAATTTCCATGATTTTTCTGGTTTGAATATGTCTAGACCTTGTTTATCAACTTGAATGCTTACTATATGACATACACGGACTATGTGCTTTGGTTTTTGAATTTTTTTGAATTTTTATGCCCATTTGAATCTTGGTCAAATCCTAGGTTTGACCATGACTTAAACAAGTTTAAAACATGAATATGACAAAGTAAGCATGTATCCTTCTTAGTCACTCTAAAATGAAGCACTTGGGAGGGTTTTTGAAATTTCCATGTTTGAAACCAAAAACCACTTCTCTTCACCATGCATGCTTGACTTCATAAGACAAAGTTTAGGGTTAGGGGGTAGATACATGATTTTTCAGGTTTAATATGTCTAGACCTTGTTTATCAACTTAATTGAATGCTTACTATATGACATAAGAAGACCTTGGTTTTTCATTTTTTATTTTTTTTTAATTTTTATGCCCATTTGAATCTTGGTCAAATCCTAGGTTTGACCAAGATTTGAACAAGTTTAAAACATGAACATGAAAAAGTAAGCATGTATGCTTCTTAGTCACTCCAAAATGAAGCTCTTGGGAGGGTTTTCAAAATTTCCATGTTTGAAACCAAAAACCACATCTCTTCATGCTTGACTTCATAAGACAAAGTTTAGGGTTAGGGGGTAGATACATGATTTTTCTGGTTTGAATATGTCTAGACCTTGTTTATCAACTTAATTGAATGCTTACTATATGACATAAGAAGACTATGTGCCTTGGTTTTTCATTTATTTTGAATTTTTATGCCCATTTGAATCTTGGTCAAATCCTAGGTTTGACCATGATTTAATATGAAAAATTAAGCATCTATCATTCTTAGTCACTCCAAAATGTAGCTCTTGGGAGGGTTTTTGAAATTTCCATGTTTGAAACCAAAAACCACTTCTCTTCATGCATGCTTGACTTCATAAGACAGAGTTTAGGGTTTGGGGGTAGACAGCACGCGCCGACGCATGGACGCAATTTATTCTCTGTCCCCCTGACATGCATTTGCCAGTGTCTTCAACAGTCTGACACGAGCAGTGAAGCTTTTGCCCAGCGGAGAGGGGCTCCATTTCTCGAGCGGTAGCGAGGTGACATGCACCTTTTGCATGTCACCATGTGACATGCGGCCTAAATCCAAATTTAAACATTGCGAAAAAATCTGAAAAAAATCATGCACGTTCACAGTACATATTAAGACAACCCCTACAAATTTCAGATCAAAATTCGAAACATACATCGAGAAACAAAAAAGAGAAACTCAGATGTGAATAGTCTACAGAGAAACTTAGATTTGAATTCGGGAACTATTCATGACAGATTTCTCTTTTTGTTTTCTCGATGTATGTTTCGAATTTTGATCTGAAATTTTTAGGGGTTATATTAATATGTGCTGTGAACATGCATGATTTTTTTTCAGATTTTTTCGCAATGTTTAAATTTGAATTTAAACCGCATGTCACACGGTGACATGCAAAAGGTGCATGTCACCTGATCTGCGGTGACGCTGGGGCTAAAAAGAAGACCTTTTTTTCTCCATCAAGTCAATGAAAAAATACCCCATTTTTCACCTTGCGCGACATGAGGAGCAGTTCGACCGGGGGGAGTACTGTTATCGGGTCTGGTCGTCGCCCTCCTCCTCCCCACCTCATTTTCTCCATTGTTTCACATATTTTAGCTTCTATTTATGCGGTGACGTGGAGGTGGGGGTCTGGTCGTCACCCTCCTCCTCCCCACCTCATTTCCTCCACTGTCTCGCAACTCCTTGATCTATTACTCCTATCCATGTACATGCCACTCAAATGGATGTATTTGTAGATACATCCATTTTAGTGGCAGTTAATATGGACCGGAGGAAGTACTAATAATATGAGGCATGTTTTTGAGTTGGCCCTGTTTAGTAGAGTTTACATTTGAGAGTTTACATCTTTCTAGCACCATTTTTTTGATTTAGTGTCTTTTGTGCCCACCATTTTATCGAGCAGGGTTAATGCAATATCCATAGCAAACTAGCTTGTCATGACAATTTTTTTTGGCGGAGTGCATCTTCTCATGGCGAGCTAGCGACTTTTCCTACTAGAGTTTTTTTGTGTTGAACTACATTTTTTGGATTTTCCCATTTTATTTGTGCACAAGCTATGAGCCGCCCGCAATTCAGCACCATATATTGGTGCCATATATTGGCGGGATTTTCTAGTTCAATTGTTTTGTACTAGGATATTAGCAGGATGCTATCTTCTAGGGATTTCATTTCCCCTATATCCAGCCCCACCCATGGACAAGCAAGGGCCTCTCTCCCTACCTCGCTCCTAGTCTGTCTCGCTCCCTCTCAGTCCTCCATCCGTAGCCGACATCCACCGCGCCGGAGCCAGCTCAGTGACGCCGTCAACCACACTCCGTCCGCTTCGTCGGATCTGCTTCCCCGACTCACTGGTTCATCGCACCGGCCGGCGAGATCGGTACACAAAGCGTCACCATGATCCACCGAACCAAACCGAATGGCCATGTCACATCCCAAAAATTTGGAATGTGAACATAAAATAAAGCGAGTGTTTGTTTGTTTGTCATAGTTGAAATTTAACAAGGAATTAAAACTTTTGTGTTTATTAAAAAGGAATTTTCAAAAAATGGAGTTTTCATAAACATTGGTTTCCAAAATATTTGACCCTATTTGTTCGGAGGTTTTGAAAATTTTAAAATCATTTTTTAGAATATATTTTAAATCTGAAAATGGCACTAATAGCCACTTGGCATGTATGCCAACTTTGGTTTTACAAAGTTTGTTTTTGGTTTTAAAAGTGGTTCCATATTAAAGTCCTTTTCAAGAGAATTCCACACATATTTTATTTGCTATTTTCTGACTATTTTTGGTACTCCAAAAGAACTCTGAAAGAAAAGGGGGAAAAGGGTGCGCTGGCCGAACGGCCCAGCTCGACACCACGGCCCAACCCCGCACCCGCGCACAGGTCGCGCCCACGCCGGCACCACCCCCAGCTAACGCCTACGCTCGCAAGTAATACTCGCGCGATTACCGCCCGCGCGTTACGCCCGTGTTGTTCATCCTCTGAACCTGGACAGCCATGCCTCAATTTATACCCTGCCTGGAGCCCCCAAGCCGCACACCACACAGCGCAGCTGCGCTTCCTCTCTGCTTAGGCTGCTCATAGTGGAGAGTAACTTAGACTAGTAACATATGTCATGTTACTAGTCTAAGTTACTACCTTCATAGTGGATAGTAATTTAGATGTGGTGTCATGCAATGTCTCATTAATTATGTTGTAGACTCATATTGCCTTGAGATGTGTGATGTTATGGTAACATAGCTAGTTACCACCTCACTCTCTTTCTTCATTTATTAGTGTGCCATGTCACCAAAATGCCTTGAGATGTGTGATGTTACTACCTATGTTACTCCCACTATGAACAGTCTTACACGCCGCGCTGCTGTCCTCTTTCCCTCTGCTCGCGCGCAAGCACACAGCACGACACCGTTACGCCGCAGCGCTATCTATCGTTTCAACGTTCTGCCGCGGTAATCCCTTCTTCCACTCACGTTTTAGTCTGATCCGTAGTGCTAAGTTCAGAGTAGAGTAGATGTATGGTGACCCATTTTAAAACGTTAGATCTGAATCCAGTGTACTGGCCGGGTAGCTGGACATCCGATCGATCCGATCGAGTTTGTAGTTTGATCTAGCTCATGAGTAACTTTGAAATTCCGTAACTTTAACTCTAGATCTCCATTTTGAATACTGGTTTTTGCGTTAAGTTTTAAAATTATTCTCTACAAGTTTCGTGTAGAAATTTTTGCCATCCGAGAAACTTTTTCTGACAACTTTTCGTACAACATTAAATTTTAACCGCGACATGTTTAATCTTGCAAAAATTATAGAAAAACTATTACAAGCCCAAAATTAGAAATGATATACCCCTGAACTCATAAAAATGTGTAGAACACAAATATAATTTTAAATCTGACTTTAGAGTAATGTTCAAATATTCAAATTTGAATATGTGAATTTGAGTATTTGACATAACTCAAATTCTATAAACCCAAATCAAGTGATTCTTTTTGCAATGGATCACATTGATGCCCTCTGTCTACTTGCACAAACACAAAAATAGTTCAACCCTTTTGCGACTATTCAAATTCAAACATGAGGATTTGAGTATTTTCATTGTAGATGCATTTCCTTAATTTCAATTCTGCAAAAGTGAAGCTTATAGTCAAACCCATGTATCAATATCACTTAGACACATTCATCATGTTCCATGAACACATCTCTCCACAACATATTATCTCAGTCCATATTATTCGAATAACAATTGAGTTAATTGAGTAAAATTTTAATATCACTAGTTCCTAACTAATCTTTTTCCTTGTGCCATTGGTGAGTGTTGTCACACTTTCCATAATGGTATGTTGCTTTACGCCATCTGAGCCTCATTTGATTCTATCACATTGATCATTCCAATTATTCGTATCGGTGTAGCAAACAACCCTTAACCATATGCCCTTGTTAATCTTTTCCTCCTAATCATTTGACTTGGATAATCTTTTCCTTTCTAAGTACATGACCCCTCCAATCTATCAAACCATATCTTGCAAGCCAAACCTCATGCCACGCCTTAGTACCATAGAGCATTTTCCGATTGTTGTCTTGTTTGATTTTGTTGCTATGAATTGTGTGTTTATGTTGTGCCATCTTTTATCTTATAGTTGCACGGAGAGCTACGTGTTTTGTTGAGAGAAGTGAACGCTCTTCGACTACCAAAAAGGCAAGTGACACAGCCTCAAAAATGTCCTAGATTTTATTCATGCACCGTAGTGATTTTTGTAGTAAGTCTAGGATATGCTTTGCTTTTGTAATCCCAGTAGATAGCTACTTCCACCTGACTATATTTTGTCGCCATTGAATTTAGTTGATTCTTAGCTATGCTATGAAAATGTTTTAGTAGTGGTTATGGAAAAACAACTAAATTCAATGAACTACCTGGGTGGAATGTGGCTTGGATTGGGTTATGTTGAGTGGTTACTCTGGGGTCATGTCGTCGAACCTCTGAACCCCGGGTGTATCGCACTTGTGGACGGCCACCCGGGAACAAAGAGATAATAGACAACCTTGCTCATTAGCTTACCGTACAGCCACATGCTATATGGGCTCTGGCTTGACGGAGTATGTTGTGTGAACCTGGGCCCTACGCGACATGATGATGTAGGAGAATGTAGGTTGGAGCGGGTCCGTAGAGAAAGGTCTGGGTGATCACTTCAGAAAAGTCTCGTCCTAGTCAACATCTGTCCATTTGAGCAAAATGTGCATCATGGAAGAAGAGCAGACTAGGTCATGTGGGTAAATTTGTACAACCTCTGCAGAGTGTTAAATCTAAGTACTTAGCCGTGTCCCTGGTTACGGACAATTTGAGCGAACTGACAAGGCACATGTTCGAAAGTCTCCTCATCCCAACTTCTTAAATAAAACTTGATGGGTGAACAGGGTTATGACAATTAGTGTAAGTGACTATAGGCTAGTAGGTCCCGTGCCATATCTATGGCCTGTGTCTACAGGGGTAGTTCGCCCAAACCAAGTTGATCGTGGATAGGAGGATTCACCGGGGATTTACCGGTGGTTTCCAGGTTCATTGATTTCTATCAATGGTACCGCTTAATTAGTATGAAAGAAAATGATTTCACAAATGATAGGAGAAAACTGGCTTTATGCAAATATGCCCGAGCTCTACCAGCCAAATGTACACTTAAGTGTTAGGTTGCCATTTGAGTCCACTATAGTGTCATCTTGCCAATACATTTAAAGTATTGACCATTCGTGGCTGTAACTTTTCATGTTGCAGATGTTTTGAAAGACGATTGAGTTACGATGGTTAGGGTTACGAGTCTATCGTCAACATGCTCGCGTGTGGCACATGAAGACGAAGGACTCCATGCTGTCTATGTTTATTCGTTGTGAAACTCTGATGTTCTGCTAGCCTTGTGCTATGCAAATTTGTAATCCTTTATGTAAATTCTGGATCATACGATGTAATAAAGACCTTTGTTTCTTGGTATTACATCTTGTACTGTGTGTGCTAGCGATTGATCCAGGGACTAGCACAGATATGCACAAAGATCGGAACCTTAACGAGGTGAGGTCGCTACAGGCCAACACGCCACCTCCCCAGTCGACCAAGGTTGAACACTTTGTCCGGCAGCTTTTGTTATGTATTTGATTTTTGAGACTAGTTTATTGCTTGCTTCCACTGCTTGTTATTAGCATCTGTTTTTTTGTGTAATGGCTGCTAGATATTCCACTCGAGAATGCCTACGAAGAATCTCGGAGGCAAAATATCTTGCGGAACAAGATAATTGCAGCCTCGATCGGCATATCGTGGATTGGGACAAAATCACTGCACCCCAAGTCGTTGCCGAGTTTTTTCACCCGTGCGATGTGCCGCCAAAAGGACGATCCCGTGGGGCTGCTGCTGAAAAAGGTATTTAGCCGCACTTCTCAAATTTCATATGTGTTGTTTGCTGATTGATTTGATGAACTTTGATTTGCAGCAGCTAGCCACTGCTCATGTTCCTAACAAAGACAGTGAGCGCGCCAGTGATGCAGACATTGGTAGAAAGGAGGCGGGATTTGGTCCTATTGTTCTAGCAAGCAATCATTTGAGGGGCCGCCTAGGATCAGCACATCTGGATCCTCCTGAGTCAACATTAAGGAGGTAATTTTATAATAGTGTTTTAAACATGACATAATCTAATGTACTGAAAGAGATCAAACTGTGAACAGGAGTGGAGTGGTATAGATGGTAGAGATATAGATATAGATTTCAGATTTCCTAATTTTTTCTTCAAAATAGGGTCGCACCAGCCTCTGCGTCCAAATGATGCACACACCCTTTTATTCCAATGTTTTAGACTCCATTTAAGGTTTAGAAACTCATGGGTTGCTCAAAGTGGTGACATGAATCAACCAACATATTTCCTTTTAATCTGCTGATTGATTTTATGCATGGCAAATCGCAGAAACAAGTGACTGCTCATGTCCCTGCCAAGAAGCATTGTAGCACAGATGTCCAGAGTTCCAGTGATGCAAACATTTGTAGGAAGAAAACAGAAGGATGTGGCACTGGGGAATCTAAGATTAGGCGTCTTCAAAAGGACTTGGATGTGGCCACTTGGTAGAACAAAGAAATGAACCGAGGATGGAATTCTACAATTTAAGATGGCCTACACGCTGTTGCTGATCTGCAGAAGCTAGTGGCTGGCAACTTGGTTACCGCTTTGGCTGATGCAGATGTCCATGAGATCAACCTCGGACGATCTTGGAACAGGTGAAAGCACGAGCAGAAACTCTGCACTCATCTTTGCAGGTAGATGATTTTCAAAGGGTGATGCAAGAGCCGCTATATGAATAGATTGTTGTTTCAGTTGATGATGTCTCTAGTTCTTTTGTTTACTTATGTGTTGGTAGTACTTAGGGGAACTAGCTTGTACAAGTAATTTTTTCCGATAAAGTTGTACAAGTAAATGGCACATGCTTCGCATGTTTGACCAATTAAGTTAAAAAGCTTCACAAAATCCTGCTATCACGTAGGCGGGCTTGCATTGGCTTTCAACCCAAGTGACTGTTGACTGCAATGTTTGGGTTTTCCAAGAGGGGTTGATGGTTTTGCAATGGGAAGGCAAAGAGAAGAGTAGTAGAGCATGTGGCGGCGAGGTGACGCAACTTAATGGATGGAGTGACGGTGTGAACTCCTTCAATTAGTTTGTCTCGTGTCGCCAGCTAGGCATGTGCTGGACGCGGCCCTGCTATTCTTCTCTGCTCGTAGTGGAGGCATAGCGAGGAGACGGAAGTATGTCAGATTCGTCGCCGGAACCGACCTGCCTTGGACTAGGGATTTCCTCGATCTGTAGTACACACACGGCGGTCTCTGAATGCTGGCCGACTGTGAATGCCATGTGGTGGCCATGCACGCCGGCGTTTCTTCAACCTCATTGCGGAGGCCATGTGCGGAGCTCTTCGTGAAGCTCAACGTCGGCTCGGTGCCAAGTGGTATTGTCCCCGTCGCCGGTGAATATGGCCAAGGCCCGAGGTTCTTCTTTGTAGGAGAACCAGAGGACCTGATTGCATTTTTACATTTCTTTGTAAGCACTTTCCTGCAAAATCTGGTACCTATCTAATTTCTCAGCCCCATCTGTAATCTGTAATATGTACCCCTTTGTTGCACTTAATGGTATCCAAGCCCTTGGGCCCCCTCCTTTGTTAAAAAAGTATTGAATTCTTATTGCATCGAAATTGTTTCACTAAAAAAAGAGCTCTCACGTGCAAGGCACGTGCAATTTATTATTATATACTACTAGTAGAGATGGTACACCTAGACATTAGAGATTTGTTTGTTTTAAAGATATTTTAATTGTGTACAAGATGGAAAATATAACTTTAGCAAATTCCTAGTATTTTTCATGGTCGATGTAAAAAAAGTATTTTTCATGGTTGATGTAAAAAAACAAGTTTTTTTCATGGTCGATGTAAAAAAAGAGAGAAAACATGTCTCATAAAAAGCCTTATGGTTAGCACAATTTTTTTACGGAGTAACTCTTTTTTACATAGCCCAAATTACAATTCGATTTTCCATTGAAATATTTTATGTGTATATAGCAAGCGAAGAAGTACACATGCATTTTTCGTTTTATTCTTTTTTGACATTTCAAAATGTATAGAAGATGAATTTCGAAATAAAGAGATCATATGCACCCAAGAACCAACAAGCATATCCCCTTGACCCCGAACCTACTCAGCTTCAGACCTGGGATTTCGTAGGCTAGGGTTCCACAGTTCTCCACCAACCAGTAATAATTTCAACTCTGCCCCAAAATTCCCGCCGAAATTCCTCCCGCTTCCAAAATTCAAAGCGATGTGAAATAAGTACAGTGCTGATCTTATCCCCCCGGACCGCTCAATTCAGACCTATCACCGGCGGCGCCAAACCCCGCATCTCTCTCTCACGCTTCCACCTAGCATGACCCGCCGGATCATCTCACACGCTGGCGCCGGCCCACTATCCCACTCCCACACCAGCACTACTACCTTCTCATCGGCCACCGTAGTGACCGACGACGTTCCACCGTCTCCCTTGCTTTTTAGCAAGCCGGAGTAGCTTCCACCTCCCCCCACCCCCACCGACAACCACTGTACCATACGAGCTCCTCCGTAGCCGACTTCCACCGCCGCCTTGTCAGCGACAGTCACCATCGCTGGGTTCTCGTATCTTAATCCCCGACTCCTTCCGTCCACCGGACTGGAGAGATGGGTACACAAAGCGCCTCCATGGTCCACGGCAGGAAACCAAAGCATACACGCGCCCACCCCCAAGAAGGTTGATATGGCCGCTTTCGTTATGCATGTGATTTCGAAAATTATTTTTTTGCTTACTTGCACCGCCATCTCATTAGCATTTTTTTTTGTAATGCATGCTAGATATTATTGCACTACAGAATCAATTAAAAGAGGAACGGAGACGGACGATATGTAGCAGATTTGCAAGCCGTATGGGCACAAACATCTGTAAGGCTATTGCCTCTAGTGCAAACCGGAACAAAATCGGAGAAGAACCATTTCCCCTCCCCAAAGATAAAGAACAATGTTATGGTTCACAATTTGATCCTGCTGAGCCTCTTGGAGAGCTGACTCAGGAAGATGCCTTGCATGACCATTCTCCTCAACCCCACCAGGTGATTTCTGTGTTTTTTACTTTGAGATATCTGTTGTAACTTCCATGTGTTGTATACTTGTATCCTGAATCCCACCAAACATGTTCACATGCCACCTCCAGGTCTCCTTAACGCATCATATATATGATTCAACATGCACATCATCCTTTACTATTCTTCATTCTATTCCATTTGCATATCATCATATATGGGACTTCTGTAGACTGAAATATCGTTTATGTGTGCTAGGAATCTGCAGCTTCAAGTAAGAATTTCGCAGGAACCACCAATGAGAGGAAGACCATTCAACAGGCACCTGAATCGGTGATAGAACAGCTGCAACCAAAAAAGAAATCTGCTTCTGCTACTAGACAGTCTCAGCGATTCATGGCACTAGTTGAAGAAAATAACGAAAATGCTAAGAGTACTGAAATAAAAAAACGTGGTGAACACCCCAAGCGGTTGAATCAGCCACCTGTTACCAATCCAGTCAACCAGCGACAATCGGCAGCAGAACCAGTTTCCACAGCAACTTCTCAGCCACAATTGGCAGCAGAACCAGTTTCCACAGTGATGTCTATGTGTGCTTCTATTCTTGTAGACAGTGTTGGGCCTCCAAGAGCAGAGGTTTGTAGAACAGCAGCAAGTTTCCCTTAAGTGAATCACCAAGGTTTATCGAACTCAGGGAGGTAGAGGTCAAAGATATTCCTCTCAAGCAATCCTGCAATTAAGATACAAGAAGTCTCTTGTGTCCCCAACACACCTAATACACTTGTCAGATGTATAGGTGCACTAGTTCGGCGAAGAGATAGTGAAATACAAGTAATATGGATGATTATAAGTAGTAATTGCAATCTGAAATAAAAATGGCAGCAAGCGAACATGTAGCAGAACTTGTTGTAAACGGTGTTTCAATACTTAGAAACAAGGACTAGGGATCATACTTTCACTAGTGGACACTCTCAACAATGATCACATGATAAATAAATAACTTCTCCTCACTTGTGCTACTCTCAAACACTCTCTTGTTGGATAACAAACACCATTCATTGTGTAGGGCTACAAGAGCACCCTCAAGCCGGAGTAAACAAGCTCCACAACGTCGTAAAGGAATCACACACGATGCGCACACTGTCACCGTCACACCGTGGAGAGTCAGGCCGGGCATTAAAAACCGAAACCGAAGACCGAACCCGAAGTAACCGGGACCGAAACCGAAATAACCCAAATTTCAGTGTTCGGTTAGCAGTTCGGTCTTGCTCATGAGATAACCGAAATAATTTCGGGCTGCTCGGTTGTAGCTGGCAGGAAACCGAAGTCACCGAATAGACCGATCATTTCTTTCCAGTGCATCCAATTCACTAATTCAGCCCCGCGGGCAGCCCATGAGGCCCTCTCTGCTCACACTTTTCTCTATTCCCCTCATCACTCTTCTTCTTGACCTAGCCGCCAGCCCGCCGCTCAAGGTCGACCTCGCGGCGCCACATTTCCATCCCCGGTCGCCGGCAGCTGCAACCTGCGAGCACCGCCGCCACGCATCCAGGCTCCAGCCGGCATCTCCAAGTCTGACCCTGGGCGTCGGAAGCTGCTGCCATACGGCCGGCCGCGGCCGCCCCTTCTCCAACCTTGGGCGCTGGTAGCCAGCCGCACCAGTGCCTGCCTCGCCGACGCCGCACGACCTGGCCGGTACCCAGGAGTCGTGAACTTGATGGTGAACTGCCAGTCGACAGCTGAGTTCGAGGCTGCGAGCGTTTCTGCGATGTAAGAAATCCATACCCATTTAATCCTTTCGGTATCCTTCATCTTCTCATGATTATTTTCTGTAGATTGAGACATCAAGATGTGAACCCCTAGCTACAAATGGGAATGAATCTGAGATTGAAGCGGAGATACATTCTTTGCTGATACTCTATCCATCCGTGTTTCTTTCCACGCTGATGCTCTCAGATCCGATCCTTCCAATGAAGAAGTACTGTACAAGACAATTTGTTGCTGAATATAATCTGTTGATTGTATTCCTGTTACTTTGCTGGTTATAGTAAGAGACTTATTTGCTGCTTTTGTAGATGACATCTTCATGAGGATGAGCAGACTTGCTATTTGATTTCTGGATGACCGTGAGACTGAGACTTATGCATTGCAATGCATTGGAGTGTGAGCTGTTGTAAGAGTTAATGTTTGCTTATTTGCTTTAAATTGTAAACGATTACCTGTGAGATGTTGGCATTCTCTGCTGCTACCGTAAGGTGTTGTGCACTTGTGCTAGTGCTGCCATTATACTGGTATTGCCATGTAGCGCTGCCAATTGAGCTTGTTTATTTTTGTGCTGCAGATTGTAAAGTAAAATGCCTGAAATGATCACTGTGTTGTGCTTCCATTTATTGTATATATGGGTGTTGCATTTTCTCTATTTGGTCTATATGGTCATGACCGAAGACCGGACCGAAAAGACCGAAGACCGAATACAAAAAGACCGGAAAGACCGAAGGTATTATGGGTATCATTTCTGGATGACCGAAATTTGGAAAGACCGAAAAGACCGGACCGAGCAAACCGAACAGACCGAACGCCCAGCCAGAGTGGAGAGTGAATCCAGAGTTCATATTAAAGTAACCTCTAGAGTGCATAATAGACCGTTGCAATTTAGACCGAGTACTAACATAGCATACACACTGTCAACGATAGCTATGAAAGGGGGAATAGATCACATCAATACTATAATAGTAATAGTTAACTTCATAATCTACAAGAGATTACAATCATAACCTACGCCAAGTACTACATGATGCACACACTCGTCAACTTTACATCATGGAGGAGGAATAGACTACTTTAATAACATCACTAGAGTAGAACATAGATAAATAGTGATACAAAGCTCATGATCACATAAAGATCACACCATGGGAGAGAGAGATGAACCACATAGCTACCGGTAGAGCCCTCAGCCTCGGGGGAGAACTACTCCCTCCTCATCATGGAAGACAGCAACGGCGATGGAGATGGATTCCGGGGGCACTTCCCCGTCCCGGCGGCGTGCCGGAACAGAGACTTCTGTCCCCCGAACTTGGCTTCGCGATGGCGGCGGATACGGAACTCTTCGTGGAATATGACTTGTTGTTTAGGGTTTTCGCGACTGGAAGAATATATAGGCGGAAGGGCGGCCTCGGAGGAGCAAGGGGGTGGCCTCCCCATAGGCTGGCGCGCCTGGGGGCCTGGTTGCGCCGCCCTGTGGTGTGGGCCCCCTGCTGGCCGCCTCCGAGTCTCCTTTGATGTTCTGGAACCCTCCGTGGAAAATAGGAAGTTTGGCTTTTGTTTCGTCCAATTCCGAGAATATTTCATGTGTAAGATTTCTGAAACCAAAAACAGCAGAAAACAGGAACTGGCGCTTCGGCATCTTGTTAATAGGTTAGTGCCGGAAGATGCATCAAAATGATATAAAGTATGAGCAAAACATGTAGGTATTGTCATAAAACTAGCATGGAACATAAGAAATTATAGATACGTTTGAGACGTATCAAGCATCCCCAAGCTTAGTTCCTACTCGCCCTCGAGTAGGTAAACGATAAAAAGAATAATTTTTGAAGTGACATGCTACCAACATAATCTTGATCAACGCTATTGTAAAGCATATGAGATGAATGAAGTGACTCAAAGCAATGGTCTATAGTTTACTAACAAATAGATAATGACTAAACAACTGAATCATACAGCAAAAACTTTTCATGAATAGTACTTTCAAGACAAGCATCAACAAGTCTTGCATAAGAGTTGACTCATAAAGCAATAGATTCTTAATAGAAGGTTTTGAAGCAACACAAAGGATGATTAAGTTTCAGCAATTGCTTTCAACTTGTAACATGTATATCTCATGGATAGTTGTCAACATAAAGTAATATAACAAGTGCAAATAAGTAAACATGTAAGAATCAATGCACACAGTTGACACAAGTGTTTGCTTCTAAGATAGAAAGAAGTAGGTAAACTGACTCAACATAAAGTAAAAGAAAGGCCCTTCGCAGAGGGAAGCATGGATTACTCATGTGCTAGAGCTTTTTATTTTGAAAACATGGAAATAATTTTGTCAATGGTAGTAATAATTCATATGTGTTATGCATAAAACCTCCTATAAGTTGCAAGCCTCATGCATCGAATACTAATAGTGCCCGCACCTTGTCCTAATTAGCTCGGACTTCCATGGATTATCATTGCATTACATATGTTTCAACCAAGTGTCACAAAGGGGTACCTCTTCTGTACAAAGATCCAAGAAGATAGATCGCATTTGATTTCTCAATTTTGATAGATCTCAACTTAAGGACATCCATACCGGGACAACATAGAAAACAGATAATGGACTCCTCTTTTTAATGCTTTAAGCATTCAACAACAAATAATATTCTCATAAGAGATTCTGAGGATTAGTGTCTAAGCTGAAACTTCCACCATGATACATGGCTTTGGTTGGCGGCCCAATGTTCTTCTCTAACAATATGCATACTCAGACCATTTAATCATGATAAATCTCCCTTACTTCAGACTAGACGAACATGCATAGCAACTCACATGATATTCAACAAAGGTGTAAAAAGTTGATGGTGTCCCCAGAAACATGGTTACCGCTCAACAAGCAACTTATAAGAACTAAGATACATAAGCGACATATTCATTACCACAATAGTTTTTAGGCTACTTTCCCATGAGCTATGTATTGCAAAGACAAGGAATGAAATTTTAAAGGTAGCACGCAAGCAATTTACTTTGGAATGGCAGAAAAATACCACATATAGGTAGTTATGGTGGACACAAATGGCATAGGTATTGGCTCAAGGTTTATGGATGCACGAGAAGCATTCCCTCTCAGTACAAGGCTTTGGCTAGCAAGGTTGTTTGAAGCAAACACAAGTATGAACCGGTACAACAAAACTTACATAAGAACATATTGCAAGCATTATAAGACTCTACACTGTCTTCCTTGTTGCTCAAATACTTTTACCAGAAAATATCTAGACTTTAGAGAGACCAATCATGCAAACCAAATTTTAACAAGCTCTACAATAGTTCTCCACTAATAGATTTAAACTACATGATGCAAGAGCTTAAACATTATCTACTTGAGAGCTCAAAACAATTGCCAAGTATCAAATTATTCAAGATAATATACCAATTACCACATGAAGCATTTTCTGTTTCCAACCAAATAACAATAAGTGAAGCGATCAACTTTCGCCATTGAACATTAAAAGTAAAGGCGAAGAACACTAGTGTTCATATGAAAAAGCGGAGCGTGTCTCTCTCCCACACAAGGATGTTTAGGATCCGATTTTATTCAGAGAATGAAAATAACAAAACGAAAATAGAAGCACACAGACACTCCAAGTAAAGTACATAAGATGTGACGGAATAAAAATATAGTTTTACTAGAGGTGACCTGATAAGTTGTTGATGAAGAAGGGGATGCCATGGGCATCCCCAAGCTTAGATGCTTGAGTCTTCTTGAAATATGCAGGGATAAACCACGGGGGCATCCCCAAGCTTAGACTTTTCACTCTTCTTGATCATATCATATCATCCTCCTCTCTTGATCCTTGAAAACTTCCTCCACACCAAACTCAAAGCATTCTCATTAGAGGGCTAGTGCATAATCAAAAATTCACATGTTCAGCGAGGACACAATCATTCCCAACACTTCTGGACATTACCCAAGGCTACTGAAATTTAATGGAGCAAAGAAATCCGCTCAACACAGTAAAAGAGGCAATGCGAAATAAAAGGCAGAATCTGTCAAAACAGAACAGTCTGTAAAGACGAATTTTTTCCAGGCACTTAACTTGCTCAGATCAGAAAACTCAAAACTAATGAAAGTTGCGTACATATCTGAGGATAACACATGAATTTTTTCAAGATTTTACGAGTTTCCTACAGAGAGAAAAACGCGAATCCGTGACAGCTAAAAATCTGTTCCTGCGCAGAAATCCAAATCTAGTATCAACTTTCTATCAAAGACTTTACTTGGCACAAAAACGAAATAAACATGATAAGGAGAGGTTGCTACATTATTAACAACTTCCAAGACACAACAAAACAGTAGCAAAATAAAAACATGGGTTATCTCCCAAGAAGTGCTTTCTTTATAGCCATTAAGATGGGCTCAGTAATTTTAATGATGCTCGCGCAAGAAATAAGAGTTGAAGCAAAAGAGAGCATCAAAAGCAAATAAGAAACACTTTTAAGTCTAACCCACTTCCTATGAAAAGGAATCTTGTAAATAAACAAGTCATGTAAGCATAATGCAACAAGCATAGAAAGGCAACACAAGCGCAACTTCAAGATTCTCAACATAAAGAGGGGAAACTTAATATTATTAAGATGCATATAACCATGTTTCCCTCTCTCATAATAACTTTCAGTAGCATCATGAACAAACTCAACAATATAACTATCACATAAAGCATTCTTATTCACATGCATAAAAGTATCATTACTCTCCACATAAGCATAATCAATTTTATTAGTAATAGTAGGAGTAAAACTGTCACAACCATCATTGTAATTATCATAAATTGCAGGCATGGTATAATCATAATAAACTTTATCCTCCATAGTAGGTGGCACCAAAATAGCACTATCATTATAATCATCATAAATGGGAGGCAAAGTATCATCAAAGCAAATTTTCTCCTCAAAACTTGGGGGACTAAAAATATCATTTTCATCAAAACCGACCTCCCCAAGCTTAAATTCTTCCATAGCATTAGCAATAATAGTGTTCAAAGATTTCATGCTAATAACATTGCTACAACTATCTTCCAAACAAAGTTCCATGGGTTTTTTTAATTCTCTCTTCAAACACATCATGTCCTAATACAAGATAAAGTTCATAAAGATCTCTAATTTTGTTGTTGTTTTCCATTAAGCCTAACTAGTGAAATAAAAACAAGAGACAAAAAGATAAAATTGCAGAATCTAAAGGAAATAGCTTCGAGCACTCACACACCGGCAACAGTGCTAGGAAATAGCTTAGTAGTCGGAGGATGTGAATACCTTTTACCTTACCTCCCCGGCAACGGCGCCAGAAAATAGCTTGATGTCTATGTGTGCTTCTATTCTTGTAGACAGTGTTGGGCCTCCAAGAGCAGAGGTTTGTAGAACAGCAGCAAGTTTCCCTTAAGTGAATCACCCAAGGTTTATCGAACTCAGGGAGGTAGATGTCAAAGATATTCCTCTCAAGCAATCCTGCAATTAAGATACAAGAAGTCTCTTGTGTCACCAACACACCTAATACACTTGTCAGATGTATAGGTGCACTAGTTCGGCGAAGAGATAGTGAAATACAAGTAATATGGATGATTATAAGTAGTAATTGCAATCTGAAATAAAAATGGCAGAAAGCGAACATGTAGCAGAACTTGTTGGAAACGGTGTTTCAATACTTAGAAACAAGGCCTAGGGATCATACTTTCACTAGTGGACACTCTCAACAATGATCACATGATAAATAAATAACTTCTTCTCACTTGTGCTACTCTCAAACACACTCTTGTTGGATAACAAACACCATTCATTGTGTAGGGCTACAAGAGCACCCTCAAGCCGGAGTAAACAAGCTCCACAACGTCATAAAGGAATCACACACGATGCGCACACTGTCACCATCACACCGTGGAGAGTGAATCCGGAGTTCATATTAAAGTAACCTCTAGAGTGCATAATAGACCGTTGCAATTTAGACCGAGTACTAACATAGCATACACACTGTCAACGATAGCTATGAAAGGGGAATAGATCACATCAATACTATAATAGTAATAGTTAACTTCATAATCTACAAGAGATTACAATCATAACCTACGCCAAGTACTACATGATGCACACACTGTCAACTTTACATCATGGAGGAGGAATAGACTACTTTAATAACATCACTAGAGTAGCACATAGATAAATAGTGATACAAAGCTCATGATCACATAAAGATCACACCATGGAAGAGAGAGATGAACCACATAGCTACCGGTAGAGCCCTCAGCCTCGGGGGAGAACTACTCCCTCCTCATCATGGAAGATAGCAATGGCGATGGAGATGGATTCCGGGGGCACTTCCCCGTCCCGGCGGCGTGCCGGAACAGAGACTTCTGTTCCCCGAACTTGGTTTCGCGATGGCGGTGGCTACGGAACTCTTCGTGGAATATGACTTGTTGTTTTAGGGTTTTCGCGACTGGAAGAATATATAGGCGGAAGGGCGGCCTCGGAGGAGCCAGGGGGTGGCCTCCCCATAGGCTGGCACGCCTGGGGGCCTGGTCGCGCCGCCCTGTGGCGTGGGCCCCCTGCTGGCCGCCTCCGACTCTCCTTCGATGTTCTAGAACCCTCCGTGGAAAATAGGAAGTTTGGCTTTTGTTTCGTCCAATTCCGAGAATATTTCCTGTGTAAGATTTCTGAAACCAAAAACAGCAGAAAACAGGAACTGGCGCTTCGGCATCTTGTTAATAGGTTAGTGCCGGAAGATGCATCAAAATGATATAAAGTATGAGCAAAACATGTAGGTATTGTCATAAAACTAGCATGGAACATAAGAAATTATAGATACGTTTGAGACGTATCACACAACAACTTCTCAGCCACAATTGGCAGCAGAACCAGTTTCCACAACAACTTCTCCACCACAATTGGCAGCAGAACCAGTTTCCACGGCAACTTCTCAGCCACAATTGGGATCAGCAGTAGCTGTGGTAGGAAATACTTCCCAAGAACAAACTGTACCAGTCCCAGCTGACACAACCACAACTGGCCAAACACTGCTAGCACAACATCAACAAACTTTTGATGATCTCCCAATGACCCATATTAGTCCTGCCATAGACAACTCCCCTGAGGATGAGCCCCACACCGAAGAAGGTACATTTTCCAATGCTTATAGTTTCATTCTCCGTTATAAAGTTATACTTTATAGATAAATAAATATATATATCTACCTTGATAGCTTGATGTAATGCTTAACTTTGTAGTTGCACCACGATCAAGAAAAACGAGGGGCCCAACATTAGGGAAAATGTTCGTAGCTAATCTTGCTGGGATGGAATCAAGATTTCGCCTTTCATCTATCGTAGGTGGCAGAAGGCCACTGGACCCAGAAGAATCTTGTAAATTAGCATCGGATGTAGGAATTTTCGTCGGGAATGAAATTCCTATCTTCCCAACATGGAAAGAGAACGTAGACACCTCTGCGCATTTTGAAAAATTAGTGCACAGGTTACACGTAAGTCATCTTTCTCTTGGTAATGTTACTCATAGTAGTATACCACATTGGCACGTCCCGTTCCTTCCAGCTTGTTGTTGGCTCTATGTATATCGCACCAACGGTTTATATTGTTGTGAACAGTTAAGGTTCGAGTTCGATGAGGACCAAGAGGAAGTAAAGCATGTTCTCAACAGTCTATTCTCAGATCGTGCTGCGCCGATATCGCAGCAGGCTAAAGAAGAAATACTTCACTGGAAAGATTACTGAGAGTGTTCCAACTAGATCACCTCTTAAGCAAATGACTGACAAACAGTTGGGGAGATCTTGTGAAGCACTGGTCTGATCCAAAGAATATGGTATGATTTGTAAGACTGAGACCAGATCACATCTTGGATTCTTATTTACAGCAGTGTCTCACTAGTCTCCTTTTGCAGAATTTGGCTAAACAGAATCAGAAAAACCGCGGTAAACTACTTTTACCTAGCCGTACGGGATCTCGTAACCTTATTGTGCACATTCGGCGAAAAGTAAGGACATGTTGTTTTATACTGCTATTTAGAAATATTTTAGTAAAAGATCATGCAGAGTATACACAAGTGTGCAGCTTATATTATGATCCTCCATTTCAACCACGTTATTCGAGTTATAAATGGTAGTACTAAAATGCAGATGTTACATAATGCAAGTAAAAGGGAACCAAACAAAGAGATGACTCTGCCAGAGATTTTTGAAGCATGCCAGAAGAACAAACTTGAAGTGATTGGAGAAGTCACACAGAGTGTTCTTGTAAGTCTTCTCTACGATTGAAATTTTGTGCGACTCACAACCCAACTTGTAGGAGTAGTAAAGTACATGTCAATATGATATTATAGATGTTTATTAAAATTCATGTGATGTGAATCAGACATGCCAAACTGTAGGAATAAAAGTAGGTCATACACATGATAAATCTACTATCAGCAAGTTTCTCTGTAGTAACTATCATGTTTACACATGTGTACGAACTAAATTTTTTGCAGGAAGATATGAAATTAGAGATGGCAAAACCCGGTAAAAATGGTCTGCAAAAAACCGATGAAGAATGTGTGAAGGCATTTTCCATGGCAATAAAAAAGAAAGGTATTGCCAAAAACACTTTCTTACGGAATGCTGGACTGCTGAAGTGCAAGTCCATGTCCAAGTCAAAGTATTTGCATGCTCAAGTTCTAGAGGAGCAACTCCAAGTAGAACGAGCTACATCAGCTGCGCTAAGACTAGAAGTCGACAATTTTAGAACGATAGCAGCAGAGAAGGAGGCCCTACTGGAGCAGCTTAGGAAAGCTAGATAATTGGAGATGAACGGGGACAGTGACAGGTCAGTACCTTGGTCCTGTAAAATGGTTCCTTAGTCTGAGCATATTTCGTAGGTGCATTTATCTGCAATTGCTATGATCTTGGTGGTCGTTTCCTTGTTGTGATGTGGATTTTTTTTTTGAACCGGAACCCTGCTGATTGTTAATATTATAAGTGGATTATGTAGCCATTTCCATCAGTTCTGACTTCTGGTTCCGTTGGCTTGTGGATGAAGCTTGACATGGTATCAGAGCCCATAGTCTCAAGTTCAAGTCATCGCTTTCGCAAACCTTCTCTTCTCTTCTCCCGGTCTAGCCCTTTCTGTCAGTTTGGACTTTTTGTTGCGTTGGCTATGTTGAGATGTATAAAGTGGATTGCCTAGCCCTTTCCATCAGTTCGGACTTTTGGTCGCGTTGGCTAGTGCATTAAAGCTTGACACTGATGATTTTCTGTGATCCATTGATTTCCAGCTTTCTACATATAGCCCAGGTCTAGAAGCTTGTCAACTGGTCTGGTTCATTCATCGTTGTATTGAGTGCAATGAACGGAACAGTGGCTTCTCCTTTGTGTTGTGCTGCAACTCAACGACTGCTTCTGCTCGTGTAGAGGCGAGTTGTGAACAGAGATACTTATGTATGCTACCAAATTTCGACTCCATATAATCAATAGCTTAACAACCGTCTAATTCAAAATCTCAACACTGTAGCATTTACCTCCTGCCTATCGAATACAGTTATTTCACACACTGAAATATTTTGTACGCGTTTTGAATTGGAGAACATGGGAACCGACTTTTGTTCTGATTATGACTTGATGTGACCCTAGGCCCTGGATTCCTGAGCAGAAGGTATGTGTTAAAACAAAGAGATTACGAAGTGCTAATTCCCTTTTTTTGTAAGTCCTGGTGGCATTGACACTCCTTTCTTACTTGCTATTTTTTTGGTGTTTATATATAATAGAGAATTACCAGCTTATTGTCGAACCCGTTAGATTTTGGGCAATGATTGTTAAGTGGTTGCTTCTTAATTAAAGTTTATCATGTCATGTAGATGGATTTGTGGAAGATGCAGCGGGTCGTTCTTCAGATCATCTACATGGGATTCCCATCTACATGTATGTTCATGGTTTCATGGAGTACTTCAGCTCATAGCAGCCACATACGATCCTGCAAGATTTGCATTTTTTTGACCTTGCAAGATTTGCATTCAATGTATCGCCAAGGCGTGTCCGTAAGAACTCTAGAAACATCTTCGTCAGACTCGTTTTGGCGCGCGCAATTCCCGAGCGAATCCAATGAATTTTGACCATTCTCTTAAAAAAAGGAACTTTGACCGTTGGATCAAGCGTTGGAGAACTGATGTGCCAACGACCAATAATTACTTGTGCATCATGGTGATGGCTTATCTGATTTCAAAAACTGAGATTTTTTACATATAGTGGATAGATGGACAGATATAGATATAGATGGACAGATACAAATATAGCTTCGACTGTAGCCACACTCAAACTCAAAATCAGTCGAGCTGCAAAACGACTAGCCAATTAAGTCCGAAATAGTTCAGAGGCATTTTTGAATTGCAGTTCGGAGGACATGGGAGTAACTGATTTTGTTTGTGATAATGGCTTGATATGACCACTGGGAATAAATGCCTGAGCAGAGCTACTTCGCATGGTCTACCATTTTTATATTAGACTAGTCATAGTGGTAAGTATCATGTAGTAGTATCATGCATATGATACTACTACATGATACTATTTCTATAGTGGGTAGTATCATGGAGTACTAGTATCTCATAGTCATGCTATATTTATTATTTTTTAGAATCTCAATTCCAATTTGTGTACTGTACAAGATTTGTTTAGCATTAACTTTTCTCGTTGTTTGCGCTATGATACATTATCTACCTATGTTAGTACTCTAATCTCCTCTCTCCTACTTAATTAGCTGCCACATCAACATTTTTGTGAGACCAATGCGCATGATACTAGCACTATGGCTAGCCTTAGTATTTGGACCGTCTACTTGGCTATTTTCGGGAATAAATAACGAACGGTGGGGTTTTCCCCTCCGTCCACCTCCAAAAATAATATTAGTATTATATTACTTGGACCATAGTCATAATCAAAATCAAATTTCAGTCGGTCGGCAAAATGTCCCGCCAATCCTGAAATATTTCAGACGTGTTTTCAATGGGATTTTGAAGATAGATAGTGATCATTGTAATCGATATTCAACGTGATTATTTTTATGTGTAACTCGGCCTTGAACATAGGTACTAGTACGGTCTTACAATTTATTGTTATTATATTTGGTCCTTAGCCAAATTCAATATCTCATTCCTGCGATAAAACTTCCCGCCCACTAAATACAAATGTTTCACACGCTTCCAAATTCCTATTCTACCCTCGTAAAGATGACATCAATGTCCATGTATAAGTCGGTTGGTGGGGGGTCTGCCCGTCATTTTCTCGATCACCACCTCCCTAGCCCCGGAAACTCCTCGAAAATACAAAATTGAAAATCTCTGTCAAGCGCTACAATCTGCCGCCAATAAATTCCGAAATATTCGCTACACGTTTTCGGATTTAAGTTTTTTTAGGAGATAGTACATGGGAACTGATTTCGGTTGTGATTATGAATTGATGTGACCGTAGGCCTTGGATTCTTGAACAGAGGCACTACACCGGTCTACCATTTTTCTAGTACAGTAGTAATATTGCTTCTACTGTAGCAAAGTTCAATATCAAAATCTCAGTCGAGAGGCAAAACCCCTAGCAAAATGAATCCGAAATATTTCAGACGCGTTTTTGAATTGAACTTTGGAGAACTTGGGTGTAAACGATTTTATGATGATGGCTTGATGTGACCCCTGGCCTTTTTTTTGCTGAACAGGGCTACTAAGTAGCATAGTCTACCCCTGGCCTTATATATTACAATCACGAGTATATTACTTGCACCATAGCCGTATTCAAAATCAATTTTCAATCAAGCTGCAAAATCTCCTACCAATCCTAAAATATTTCGGAAGGGCTTTTCAAAATGGATTTTCAAGATACATGATACGTCTCCGACGTATCGATAATTTCTTATGTTCTATGCCATATTATTGATGATACCTACATGTTTTATGCACACTTTATGTCATATTCGTGCATTTTCTGGAACTAACCTATTAACAAGATGCCGAAGTGCCGGTTCTCGTTTTCTGCTGTTTTTGGTTTCAGAAATCCTAGTAACGAAATATTCTCGGAATTGGACGAAACGAAGACCCGAGTGGCCTATTTTTCCACGGAGCTTCCGGAAGACCGAAGAACATACGAAGTGGGGCCACGAGGTGGCGACACCACAAGGCGGCGCGGCCTAGGGGGCCTGCGCCGCCCTATGGTGTGGCCCCCTCGTCGGGCCCCGACTCGCCCTTCCGCCTACTTAAAGCCTCCGTCGCGAAACCCCTGATGCGAAAAAACCACGATACGGAAAACCTTACTGAGACGCCGCCGCCGCCGATCCCATCTCGGGGGATTCTGGAGATCTCCTCCGGCACCCTGCCGGAGAGGGGATTCATCTCCCGGAGGACTCTACACCGCCATGGTCGCCTCCGGAGTGATGAGTGAGTAGTTCACCCCTGGACTATGGGTCCATAGCAGTAGCTAGATGGTTGTCTTCTCCTCATTGTGCTTCATTGTTGGATCTTGTGAGCTGCCTAACATGATCAAGATCATCTATCTGTAATACTTATGTTGTGTTTGTCGGGATCCGATGGATAGAGAATACCATGTCATGTTAATTATCAAGTTATTACATATGTGTTGTTTATGATCTTGCATGCTCTCCGTTACTAGTAGAGGCTCTGGCCAAGTTTTTACTTTTAACTCCAAGAGGGAGTATTTATGCTCGATAGTGGGTTCATGCCTGCATTGACACACGGGACAGGTGACGAAAGTTCTAAGGTTGTGTTGTGCTTGTTGCCACTAGGGATAAAACATTGGCGCTATGTCCGAGGATGTAGTTGTTGATTACATTACGCACCATACTTAATGCAATTGTCCGTTGCTTAGCAACTTAATACTGGAGGGGGTTCGGATGATAACCTCGAAGGTGGACTTTTTAGGCATAGATGCGGTTGGATGGCGGTCTATGTACTTTGTCGTAATGCCCAATTAAATCTCACTATACTTATCATGTCATGTATGTGCATTGTTATGCCCTCTCTATTTGTCAATTGCCCGACTGTAATTTGTTCACCCAACATGCTTTTATCTTATGGGAGAGACACCTCTAGTGAGCTGTGGACCCCGGTCCATTCTTTTAATACTTGAAATACAAATCTGCTGCAATACTTGTTTTTACTATTTTCTCTGCAAACAATCATCTTCCACACAATACGGTTAATCCTTTGTTACGGCAAGCCGGTGAGATTGACAACCTCATCTGTTTCGTTGGGGCAAATTACTTTGGTTGTGTTGTGCGGGTTCCACGTTGGCGCCGGAATCTCCGGTGTTGCGCCGCACTACATCCCGCCGCCATCAACCTTCAACGTGCTTCTTGGCTCCTCCTGGTTCGATAAACCTTGGTTTCTTTCCGAGGGAAAACTTGCTTGCTGTGCGCATCATACCTTCCTCTTGGGATTGCCCAACGAACGTGTGAAATACACGCCATCAAGCATATTTTCACGGCGCCGTTGCCGGGGAGATCAAGACACGCTGCAAGGGGAGTCTCCACTTCTCAATCTCTTTACTTTGTTTTTGTCTTGCTTTATTTCTACTTTGTTTGCTGCACTTATATCAAAACACAAAAAAATTAGTTGCTAGTTTTACTTTATTTACTGTCTTGTTTGCTATATCGAAAACACAAAAAATTAGTTTACTTGCATTTACTTTATCTAGTTTGCTTTATTTACTATTGCTAAAATGGCCAACCCTGAAAATACTAAGTTGTGTGACTTCACTAGCACAAATAATAATGATTTCCTATGCACACCTATTGCTCCACCTGCTACTACGGCGAGAATTCTTTGAAATTAAACCTGCTTTACTTAATCTTGTCATGAGAGAGCAATTTTCCGGTATTAGTTACGATGATGCTTGCTGCCCATCTCAATAATTTTGTTGAACTATGTGAAATTCAAAAGTATAAAGATGTAGATGGTGACATTATAAAATTAAAATTGTTCCCTTTCTCATTAAGAGGAAGAGCTAAAGATTGGTTGCTATCTCTCGCCTAAGAATAGTATTGATTCATGGACTAAATGCAAGGATGCTTTTATTGGTAGATATTATCCCCCTGCTAAAATTATATCTTTGAGGAGTAGCATAATGAATTTTAAACAATTAGATAATGAACATGTTGCTCAAGCTTGGGAAAGAATGAAATCTCTCGGTTAAAAATTGCCCAACCCATGGATCGACTACTTGGATGATCATCCAAACCTTCTATGCGAGGACTAAAATTTTCTTCGCGGAATTTATTGGATTCAGCTGCTGGAGGTACCTTTATGTCCATCACTCTTGGTGAAGCAACAAAGCTTCTTGATAATATGATGGTTAATTACTCTGAATGGCACACGGAAAGAGCTCCACAAGGTAAGAAGGTAAATTCTGTTGAAGAATCCTCTTCCTTGAATGATAAAGTTGATGCTATTATGTCTATGCTTGCGAATGATAGGACTAATGTTGATCCTAATAATGTTCCATTAGCTTCATTGGTTGCCCAAGAAGAACATGTTGATGTAAACTTCATTAAAAATAATAATTTCAACAACAATGCTTATCGGAACAGTTCTAGTAATAACTATAGGCCATATCCTTATAATAATGGTAACGGTTATGCTAATTCTTATGGGAATTCTTACAAAAATAATAGGAATACACCCCCTGGACTTGAAGCCATGCTTAAAGAATTTATTAGTACACAAACTGCCTTTAACAAATCTGTTGAGGAAAAGCTCAATAAAATTGATATTCTTGTTTCTAGAGTTTATAGTCTTGCCTCTGATGTTGATCTTTTGAAATCGAAAGTTATGCCTAATATGGATATTGAAAATAAAATTGTTACTACAGCAAATGCCATCCAAGTTAGAATTAATGAGAATATAAGATTAATGGCTGAACTGCGTGCTAGGTGGGATAGAGAAGAAAATGAAAAACTAGCTAAAAAGGAAAATGTAGCTAAAGTTTGGACTATTACCACCACTAGCAATGCTAATGATTCATATGTTGCTGCACCTCCTACTATCAATGGTAAAATAATTGGTGTTGGCAATGTCTTCTACTCCTAGTGCAAAGCGCGCAAAATTACCTGAAACTGCTAAAACTGCTGAAACTGCTTGTGATAAAACTGCTGAAATTTTTTCCAACCTTGGGGATGATAATCCCATTCCTTTAGATTGTAATGATTTAGATTTTGATGATTGCCATATCTCTGAAGTTATAAAGTTATTGCAAAAACTTGCTAAGAGTCCCAATGCTAGCGCTATAAATTTGGCTTTCACAAAACATATTACAAATGCTCTCATAAAAGCTAGAGAAGAGAAACTAAAACTTGAAACTTCTATTCCTAGAAAGCTAGAGGATGGTTGGGAGCCCATCATTAAAATGAGAGTAAAAGATTTTGATTGTAATGCTTTATGTGATCTTGGTGCAAGTATTTCTGTTATGCCTAAAAAAGTCTATGATATGCTTGACTTGCCACCATTGAAAAACTGTTATTTGGATGTTAATCTCGCTGATAATGCTAAAAAGAAACCTTTGGGGAAAGTTGATAATGTTCATATTATGGTTAACAATAACCTTGTCCCCGTTGATTTTGTTGTCTTGGATATTGAATGCAATGCATCTTGCCCCATTATATTGGGAAGACCTTTTCTTCGAACCGTTGGTGCTACTATTGATATGAAGGAAGGTAATATTAAATATCAATTTCCTCTCAAGAAAGGTATGGAACACTTCCCTAGAAAGAGAATGAAGTTACCTTATGATTCTATTATTAGAACAAATTATGATGTTGATGCTTCGTCTCTTGATGTTACTTGATATACACTTTCGCGCCTAGGCGAAAGGCGTTAAAGAAAAGCGCTTATGGGAGACAACCCATGTTTTTACTCCAGTATTTTTGTTTTATATTTGTGTCTTGGAAGTTTTTTACTACTGTAGCAACCTCTCCTTATCTTAGTTTTATGTTTTGTTGTGCCAAGTAAAGTCTTTGATAGAAAAGTAAGTACTAGATTTGGATTACTGCGCAGTTCCAGATTTCTTTGCTTGTCACGAATCTGGGTCTATCTCCCTGTAGGTAGCTCAGAAAATTAAGCCAATTTACGAGCATGATCCTCGGATATGTACGCAACTTTCATTCAATTTGAGCATTTTCGTTTGAGCAAGTCTGGTGGCCTAATAAAATCCATCTTTACGGACTGTTCTGTTTTGACAGATTCTGTCTTTTATTTCGCATTGCCTCTTTTGCTATGTTGGATGAATTTCTTTGATCCATTAATGTCCAGTAGCTTTATGCAATGTCCAGAAGTGTTAAGAATGATTGTGTCACCTCTGAACATGTGAATTTTTATTATGCACTAACCCTCTAATGAGTTGTTTCGAGTTTGGTGTGGAGGAAGTTTTCAAGGATCAAGAGAGGAGTATGATGCAATATGATCAAGGAGAGTGAAAGCTCTAAGCTTGGGGATGCCCCGGTGGTTCACCCTGCATATTTTAAGAAGACTCAAGCGTCTAAGCTTGGGGATGCCCAAGGCATCCCCTTCTTCATCGACAACATTATCGGGTTCCTCCCCTGAAACTATATTTTTATTCCGTCACATCTTATGCACTTTGCTTGGAGTGTCGGTTTGTTTTTGTTTTTTGTTTTGTTTGAATAAAATGGATCCTAGCATTCACTTTATGGGAGAGAGACACGCTCCTCTGTAGCATTTGGACAAATATGTCCTTAGGCTCTACTCATAGTATTCATGGCGAAGTTTCTTCTTCGTTAAATTGTTATATGGTTGGAATTGGAAAATGCTACATGTAGTAACTCTAAAATGTCTTGGATAATTTGATACTTGGCAATTGTTGTGCTCATGTTTAAGCTCTTGCATCATATACTTTGCACCCATTAATGAAGAAATACTTAGAGCTTGCTAATTTTGTTTGCATATTTGGTTTCTCTAGAGTCTAGATAACATCTAGTATTGAGTTTTGAACAACAAGGAAGACGGTATGGAGTCTTATAATGTTTACCATATGTCTTTTATGTGAGTTTTGCTGTACCGTTCATCCTTGTGTTTGTTTCAAATAACCTTGCTAGCCTAAAACCTTGTATCGAGAGGGAATACTTCTCATGCATCCAAAATACTTGAGCCAACCACTATGCCATTTGTGTCCACCATACCTACCTACTACATGGTATTTATCCGCCATTCCAAAGTAAATTGCTTGAGTGCTACCTTTAAAATTCCATCATTTACCTTTGCAATATATAGCTCATGGGACAAATAGCTTAAAAACTATTGTGGTATTGAATATGTACTTATGCACTTTATCTCTTATTAAGTTGCTTGTTGTGCGATAACCATGTTTACGGGGACGCCATCAACTATTCTTTGTTGAATATCATGTGAGTTGCTATGCATGTCCGTCTTGTCTGAAGCAAGAGAGATCTACCACTTTCATGGTTGGAGCATGCATGTTGTTAGAGAAGAACTTTGGGCCGCTAACTAAAGCCATGATTCATGGTGGAAGTTTCAGTTTGGACATATATCCTCAATCTCATATGAGAATAATAATTGTTGCCACATGCTTATGCATTAAAGAGGAGTCCATTATCTGTTGTCCATGTTGTCCCGGTATGGATGTCTAAGTTGAGAATAATCAAAAGCGAGAAATCCAAAATGCGAGCTTTCTCCTTAGACCTTTGTACAGGGCGGCATGGAGGTACCCCATTGTGACACTTGGTCAAAACATGTGCATTGCAAAGATCCGGTAGTCCAAGTTAATTAGGACAAGGTGCGGGCACTATTAGTATACTATGCATGAGACTTGCAACTTGTAAGATATAATGTACATAACTCATATGCTTTATTACTACCGTTGACAAAATTGTTTCATGTTTTCAAAATAAAAGCTCTAGCACAAATATAGCAATCGATGCTTTCCTCTTTGAAGGACCATTCTTTTTACTTTTATGTTGAGTCAGTTCACCTATCTCTCTCCACCTCAAGAAGCAAACACTTGTGTGAACTGTGCATTGATTCCTACATACTTGCATATTGCACTTGTTATATTACTCTATGTTGACTATTATCCATGAGATATACATGTTACAAGTTGAAAGCAACCGCTGAAACTTAATCTTCCTTTGTGTTGCTTCAATACCTTTACTTTGATTTATTGCTTTATGAGTTAACTCTTATGCAAGACTTATTAATACTTGTCTTGAAGTACTATTCATGAGAAGTCTTTGCTTTATGATTCACTTGTTTACTCATGTCATTACCATTGTTTTGATCGCTGCATCCACTACATATGTTTACAAATAGTATGATCAAGGTTATGATGGCATGTCACTTCGGAAATTATCTTTGTTATCGTTTTACCTGCTCGGGACGAGCGAGAACTAAGCTTGGGGATGCTTGATACGTCTCCGACATATCGATAATTTCTTATGTTCTATGCCATATTATTGATGATACCTACATGTTTTATGCACACTTTATGTCATATTCGTGCATTTTACGGAACTAACCTATTAACAAGATGCCGAAGTGCCGGTTCACGTTTTTACGCTGTTTTTGGTTTCAGAAATCCTAGTAACAAAATATTCTCGGAATTGGACGAAACGAAGACCCAGGGGCCTATTTTTCCACGGAGCTTCCAGAAGACCGAAGAACATACGAAGTGGGGCCACGAGGTGGCGACACCACAAGGCGGCGCGGCCTAGGGGGGCCCGCGCTGCCCTATGGTGTGGCCCCCTCGTCAGGCCCCCGACTCTGCCCTTCCGCCTACTTAAAGCCTCCGTCGCGAAACCGCTGATGCGAAAAAACCACAATACGGAAAACCTTACTGAGACGCCGCCGCCGCCGATCCCATCTCGGGGGATTCTGGAGATCTCCTCCGGCACCCTGCCGGAGAGGGGATTCATCTCCGGGAGGACTCTACACCGCCATGGTCGCCTCCGGAGTGATGAGTGAGTAGTTCACCCCTGGACTATGGGTCCATAGCAGTAGCTAGATGGTTGTCTTCTCCTCATTGTGCTTCATTGTTGGATCTTGTGAGCTGCCTAACATGATCAAGATCATCTATCCGTAATACTCTATGTTGTGTTTGTCGGGATCCGATGGATAGAGAATACCATGTCATGTTAATTATCAAGTTATTACATATGTGTTGTTTATGATCTTGCATGCTCTCCGTTACTAGTAGAGGCTCTGGCCAAGTTTTTACTTTTAACTCCAAGAGGGAGTATTTATGCTCGATAGTGGGTTCATGCCGCATTGACACTCGGGACGATGACGAGAAAGTTCTAAGGTTGTGTTGTGCTGTTGCCACTAGGGATAAAACATTGGCGCTATGTCCGAGGATGTAGTTGTTGATTACATTACGCACCATACTTAATGCAATTGTCTGTTGCTTAGCAACTTAATACTGGAGGGGGTTCGGATGATAACCTGAAGGTGGACTTTTTAGGCATAGATGCAATTGGATGGCGGTCTATGTACTTTGTCGTAATGCCCAATTAAATCTCACTATACTTATCATGTCATGTATGTGCATTGTTATGCCCTCTCTATTTGTCAATTGCCCGACTGTAATTTGTTCACCCAACATGCTTTTATCTTATGGGAGAGACACCTCTAGTGAACTGTGGACCCCGGTCCATTCTTTTAATACTTGAAATACAAATCTGTTGCAATACTTGTTTTTACTATTTTCTCTGCAAACAATCATCTTCCACACAATACGGTTAATCCTTTATTACAGCAAGCCGGTGAGATTGACAACCTCACTTGTTTCGTTGGGGCAAAGTACTTTGGTTGTGTTGTGCAGGTTCCACGTTGGCGCCGGAATCTCCGGTGTTGCGCCGCACTACATCCCGCCGCCATCAACCTTCAACGTGCTTCTTGGCTCCTCCTGGTTCGATAAACCTTGGTTTCTTTTACGAGGGAAAACTTGCTGCTGTGCGCATCATACCTTCCTCTTGGGGTTGCCCAACGAACGTGTGAAATACACGCCATCAATACATCATGATTATGATCGTGGTAACCGATTTTCAACGTGATG
This sequence comes from Lolium rigidum, assembly GCF_022539505.1. Classification (NCBI taxonomy): domain Eukaryota; kingdom Viridiplantae; phylum Streptophyta; class Magnoliopsida; order Poales; family Poaceae; genus Lolium; species Lolium rigidum. The sequence continues at coordinate 6,732 of NW_025900913.1, read as the reverse complement.
ATGACTTGATGTGACACTTGGCCGTACTAGTACGGTCTCATATTTTTGTATTACTTGGACCGTAGCCAAATTCGAAATCTCATTCTAGCGGCAAAACTTCCCGCCCAAAAAATACAAATATTTCACACGCTTCTAACTTCCCATTCTACCCTCGTAAAGATGACAGGAATGCCCATGTATAAGTCGGTTGGTGGGGGGTCTACCCGTCATTTTTTCGATCACCACCTCCCTAGCCCCGGAAACTCCCCGAAAAAAAATTCATTTCCCTCAGTCTCTCCTCTGAGACCACCCACCGGAACTTCCCAAGTCGCTCTCTCTCTCCCACCTCCACGACCACCGCACCGGAACATCCCCGCCGGACTTCCCTGGCCTACCCGAGGCCTCGCGATCCTCCTCATCCGGCTGTCTGCCGGAGCCGCTTCATCGACGCCGTCATCAACCGGACCGGATCATCCCCGCCGAACCTCGAAACCATATACTCATCCAGCAGTCTACCGCAGTCGCTTTAGCTGTGGTATCGTTCACCCCACAGGAGCCACTTCGCCGGATCCGTCGTCCACCGCATCGGATCTAGCTCACCGACACCGCTGTGCATGAACCGGATCTGCTTCACCGGCGCCTTGCATGATCTAAACTCTTCTACTGTCGCTTTTCTATTGCTTGCCTGCAAGTTCTTGTTTAATCTTGGGGGAACTTGTTTGTGCTAACGACGCGTCGTTACGTTTTTGCTGATGAGATGAGTAACCATGAAGTGTAATGGCCGTCTCTCCAACCCCAAGTAGCACATGCAGTGTACTTCATCACCGGATCTATCAACCCCATGAAGATCTGCAGTGACTCCCACAGAGTGCTTCTCCTAATGTAAGTCCCTTGTTTTAGCGCCATGTCCTGGGTTCAGATGCTTGTTTGTCTGAAGCTCTTTAAGTTCATTCCTAGCTATGACAGTATCACCCTGCTATTATCTAGTTCATTGCTAACTTTAAGCGATTGAACATTTTGGTTTGCATTCCCTGCTCTGTAGATGTAGCCATCATAACTTCTATACCTTGCTCAGTCGTTGTTACAAAAATTATAGCCTGCTACTATTCTGTTCATCCCAATTTTGTACTCCCTGAACATGTTGGTTCGCATTCCCTGTACTACAGGTGATGCCATTGTTATTTCTATCTACTTTGTCGTAAGCTAACAAAATAACTGCCTGCTATTAGTTCATGCATGCTATCGCTCTGCAATCCTGCAGTACAAATTTATTTGAACTCGTCACAGTAGCTACTTCGATCATAATTTTATCTGCCATCTGATTCTTCAAAAGCTGCAATATTAACTTGTTTCTCTTACTTGGCATGGCGCTCACATATGGAATGCTGAACACATTGGTGTGCATTCCCTCTTCTACAAGTTCACAGGTGATCCCACTATATTCCATTTCTGGTCCATCCTAAGCCGTAGCATTAACTATCCTCTATGTGTTGCTCATTACAACTTTATATCCCGAAACAAATTGATTTGCATTCCCTTATCTACAAGTTTATGAGTGATGCCATTATAACTCCTATCTATTTTATTCCTGAATATTATAGAAGTTTATATCCCTAAACATCTTGATTTGCATTCCCTTCACTATAAGTTCAGGAGTATTATTTAATTCACGGCCAATTTGAAGTAATTGCACTTGGCACATCTTGGTTCGCATTCCCTCCTCTTTAGGTTTTACCATCGTAACTTCTATTTTTGGTTTACATTCCCTGCTCTATAGATGTAGCCATCATAACTTCATCTCACTACAAGAAAAGTTGCCATGGCCGACGAAGTTGAAGTCGCACCGTGGCTGCTGGTGTACCATGGCCGACGATTTTTGGTCTCTCCGTTGTGCATGTCAAAACGTTTTTTTTCTCGTTTTTGAGGCCACCTAGCCTGACGAAAACGGCCAAAACGTCGCGTATGGTGGCCCGGGACGTGGTGCATCTCGAAATCTCGGGTTCGCCGGCCGAGTCAACGCAAATCCGCACCTCCGAGGGATGTAGGGCCCAGATGGCAGCCTCTCTGGCATTGTTTTTTTTCTCGATCGTGCCATCTCGTTCAACGCTCTCCGATCGAGCCGTTTACGATGCATGATCATGAGTCCCGCATGTCATCCTCTATGAACCAAAATTCTTTCTATTCTTGGATTTTTTTGACCCCCTGATTTTTGGCTACTTCCTTTTTCTTTTGATCCCTTGCCGCCTTGGAAACGTTGAGACCGCTGCTGCTAAATGGGACCCACATGTCATCCTCTATGTGCAATCAACTTTCTTTTCTTGGAGTTTTTTTTGGCACCTCATATTTGGTCACTTGCCTTTTTCTTTCAAACCCCTGCCGCCTCTCAAACGGTGATACCGCTGCTGCTAAATGGGACCCGCATGTCATCCTCTATGTACTATAAAACTTTCTTTTCTTGAATTATTTTTGGCTCCTCATATTTGGTCACTTGCCTTTTTTCTTTCGATCCCCTGCCGCCTCTCAAACGGTGATACCGCTGCTGCTAAATGGGACCCGCATGTCATCCTCTATGTACTATAAAACTTTCTTTTCTTGAATTATTTTTGGCTCCTCATATTTGGTCACTTGCCTTTTTCTTTCGATCCCGTGCAGCCTCTCAAACGGTGATACCGCTCGTTGCTAAATGGGACCCGCATGTCATCCTCTATGTACTATAAAACTTTCTTTTCTTGAATTATTTTTGGCTCCTCATATTTGGTCACTTGCCTTTTTCTTTCGATCCCCTGCCGCCTCTCAAACGGTGATACCGCTGCTGCTAAATGGGACTCGCATGTCATCCTCTATGTACTATAAAACTTTCTTTTCTTGAATTATTTTTGGCTCCTCATATTTGGTCACTTGCCTTTTTCTTTCGATCTCATGCCACGTTTGAAACATTGAGGAACCTGCAGGCTCATGGGACCCGCACGTCATCCTCTATGTACTATAAAAGTTCATTTTCTTGGTTTTTTTTCACCCTCTGATTTTTGGCTATTTCCTTTTTCTTTTGATCCCCTGCCGCCTTTGAAACGTTGAGGACTCTGTTGGCTCATAGGTCCCACATGTCAGCCTCTATGTACAATCAAGTTTCTTTTCTTGAATTATTTTTGGATCCTGATATTTGGTCACTTGCCTTTTTATTTCGATCTCATGCCACGTTTTAAACGCTGCTGGCTCATGGGACCCGCATGTCATCCTCTATGTGCTATAAAATTTTATTTTCTTGGATTTGTTTTCACCCTCTGATTTTTGGCTATTTCCTTTTTCTTTTGATCCCCTGCCGCCTTGGAAACGTTGAGTAAGCTGCTGACTCATGGGACCCGCATGTCATCCTCTATGTACAATCAAGTTTCTTTTCTTGAATTATTTTTGGATCCTGATATTTGGTCACTTGCCTTTTTCTTTCGATCTCATGCCACGTTTGAAACGTTGAGGAACCTGCTGTCTCATGGGACCCGCATGTCATTTTCTATGTACTATAAAAGGTCATTTTCTTGGTTTTTTTCACCCTCTGATTTTTGGCTATTTCCTTTTTCTTTTGATCCCCTGCCGCCTTTGAAACGTTGAGGACTCTGCTGGCTCATAGGTCCCACATGTCAGCCTCTATGTACAATCAAGTTTCTTTTCTTGAATTATTTTTGGATCCCGATATTTGGTCACTTGCCTTTTTCTTTCGATCTCATGCCACGTTTGAAACGTTGAGGAACCTCGTCGGCTCATGGGACCCGCATGTCATCCTCTATGTCCATCAACTTTCTTTTCTTGGATTTTCTGACCGCCTAATTTCTGGCTACTTTCTTTTTCTTTTGATCTCAAGTCGCATTTGAAACGTTGGGACCGCTGCTGCAAAATGGGACCTGCATGTCATCCTGTATGTACTATAAATGTTTTTTTCTTGGATTTTTTCTTTTGATCCCCTGCCACCTTGGAAACGTTGAGTAAGCTGCTGACTCATGGGACCCGCATGTCATCCTCTATGTACAATCAACTTTCTTTTTTTTATCTCAAGCCGCATTTGAAACGTTGAGACCGCTGCTGCTAAATGGGACCCGCATGTCATCCTCTATGTACAATAAAGTTTTTTCTTGGATTATCTTTGGCTCCTGATATTTTGGCACTTGCCTTTTTCTTTCGACCTCATGCCGCCTTTGAAACGTTGAGTAAGCTGCTGGCTCATGGGTCCCGCATGTCATCCTCCACGAACAATTAAAGTTTCCTTTCTTGGAGTTATTTTTGACCCCTAATTTCTGGCTATTTGCCTTTTTCTTTTGATCTCCTGCCCCCTTTGAAACGATGAGGACGATGTTGGCAGGTCGGTCCCACATGTCTATGAACAATAAAAGTTTCCTTTGATGGATTTATTTTGAACCACTAATTAATTTCTGGATATTTCCTTTTTTTTCTTTGATCCCCTGCCGCCTTGGAATCGTTGAGGATGCTGCTGCCTCATGGGTCCCGCATGTCATCCTCTCAGAACGGTAAATGTTTCTTTCCTTGGATTTTGTTTACCAAATGATTTTTGGTTTATTTTTTCTTTCGATCTCCTACCGCCTTTAAAACGTTGACGACGCTGCTGGCTCATGGGTCCATGATGTCAGCCTCCCCGTACAAGAAACATGTGATATCTTGATTATTTTGCAGACAATAAACAGTGTATTGCGCTCTGAGCTATTTTAAACGGATAAATTAAATCTTTATTTTTACATAAACAAACTTATATGTTGAATCTCCTTGTTTTTTTGTTTTTGCGAAGCATAGGACTTTCCTGTTTTTTAAAAAACAGAACTCTCCTGTTTTGGAGTGGGCTGAAATTGTACGAGTCAAAAGGCCAAGCGGGATAGTTCGAAGGCCACGATGTCCGGATGCGGCCCAATTGAAATCTTTCTTCTTGGATTTTTTTCACCCCACGATTTACGGCTACTTCATTTTTCTTTTGGTCCTGTGCCGCCTTGGAAACATTGAGACCGCTGCTGCAACATGGGACCCGCATGTCATCCTCTATGTACAATAAAATTTCTTTTCTTGGATTATTTTGGCTCCTGATATTTGGTCACTTGCCTTTTTCTTTCGATCCCGTGCAGCCTCTCAAACGGTGATACCGCTGCTGCTAAATGGGACCCGCATGTCATCCTCTATGTACAATCAAGTTTCTTTTCTTCAATTATTTTTGGCTCCTGATATTTGGTCACTTGCCTTTTTCTTTCGATCTCATGCCACGTTTGAAACGTTGAGGAACTCGCAGGATCATGGGACCCGCATGTCATCCTCTATGTACTATAAAACTTTCTTTTCTTGGTTTTTTTTCACCCTCTGATTTTTGGCTATTTCCTTTTTCTTTTGATCCCCTGCCGCCTTTGAAACGTTGAGGACTCTGCTGGCTCATAGGTCCCACATGTCGGCTGTATGAACGATAAAACTTTCCTTTCTTGGAGTTTTTTTTACCCCCTAATTTCTGGCTACTTTCTTTTTTCTTTTGATCTCAAGCCGCATTTGAAACTTTGGGACCGCTGCTGCAAAATGGGACCCGCATGTCATTCTCTATGTACGATAAAGTTTCTTTTCTTGGATTACCTTTGTCTCCTGATATTTTGTCACTTGCCTTTTTTCTTTCGATCTCATGCCGCCTTTGAAACGTTGAGTAAGCTGCTGGCTCATGGGTCCCGCATGTCATCCTCTACGAACAATAAAAGTTTCCTTTCTTGTAGTTATTATTCACCCCTAATTTCTGGCTATTTTCCTTTTTCTTTTGATCTCCTGCCCCCTTTGAAACGATGAGGACGTTGTTGGCAGGTCGGTCCCACATGTCATCCTCTATGAACAATAAAAGTTTCCTTTGATGGATTTATTTTGAACCCCTAATTAATTTACGGATATTTCCTTTTTTCCTTTTGATCCCCTGCCGCCTTGGAATCATTGAGGATGCTGCTGCCTCATGGGTCCCGCATGTCATCCTCTCAGAACGGTAAATGTTTCTTTTCTTGGATTTTGTTTACCAAATGATTTTTGGCTTATTTTTTCTTTCGATCTCTTGCCGCCTTTAAAACGTTGAGGACGCTACTGGCTCACGGGTCCCACATGTCAGCCTCTATGAGAAATAAACGCTGAGGATGCTGCTGCATCATGGGTCCCGCATGTCATCCTCTCAGAACGATAAATGTTTATTTTCTTGGATTTTGTTTTACCAACTGATTTTTGGTTTATTTTTTCTTTCCATCCCCTGCCGCCTTTAAAACGTTGACGACGCTGCTGGCTCATGGGTCCCCGATGTCAGCCTCCCCGTACAAGAAACATGTGATATCTTGATTATTTTGCAGACAATAAACAGTGTATTTCGCTCTGAGCTTTGCAAACGGATAAATTAAATCTTTATTTTTACATAAACAAACTTATATGTTGAATCTCCTTGTTTTTTGTTTTTGCGAAACATAGGACTTTCATGTTTTGGAGTGGGCTGAAATTGTACGAGTCAAAAGGCTTCCAGCACGATAGTTCGAAGGCCCAGATGGCAAGATGCAGCCCAATTGAAATATATCTTTTCTTGGATTTTGTTTTGACCCCCTGATTTCTGGCTACTTCCTTTTTCTTTTGATCCCGTCTCCCGTGCCGCCTTGGAAACGTTGAGGCCGCTGCTGCAATAAATGGGTCCCGCATGTCATCCTCTATGTACAATAAAATTTCTTTCTTCGATTATTTTCGGGTCCTGATATTTGGTCA
>NW_025900912.1:0-36654 GCF_022539505.1 Lolium rigidum | reverse complement strand
GGGATTCGAGGAGATCGCCTCCGGCACCTCTGCCGAGAGGGGATTCATCTCCCGGAGGACTCTACGCCGCCATGGTCCCCTGGCCGGAGTGATGTGTGAGTAGTCTACCCCTGGACTATGGGTCCATAGCGGTAGCTAGATGGTTGTCTTCTCCTCATTGTGCTTCATTGTCGGGTCTTGTGAGCTGCATAACATGATCAAGATCATCTATACGTAATTCTATATGTTGCGTTTGTTGGGATGCGATGAATAGAGAATACTTGTTATGTTGATTATCAAAGTTATGTCTATGTGTTGTTTATGATCTTGCATGCTCTCCGATTATTAGTAGATGCTGCGGCCAAGTTGATGCTAGTAACTCCAAGAGGGAGTATTTATGCTCGATAGTGGGTTCATGTCTCCGTGAACTCGGAGGGGTGACAAGAACCTCTAAGGTTATGGATGTCTTTGTTGCCACTAGGGATAAAACATTGGTGCTATGTTCAAGGATGTAGTCATCGATTACATTACGCGCAATACTTAATGCAATTGTCACATTTGTTAGCAACTTAATGCTGGAGGGGTTCAGATGATAACCTTGAAGGTGGACTTTTTAGGCATAGATGCATGCTTGGATAGCGGTCTATGTACTTTGTACGTAATGCCCAATTAAATCTCACAATACTCATCATAATATGTATGTGCATGGTCATGCCCTCTCTATTTGTCAATTGCCCAAGCCGTAATTTGTTCACCCAACATGCTGTTTATCTTATGGGAGAGACACCTCTAGTGGACTTGTGGACCCCGGTCCAATTCTCTATACTGAAATACAATCTACTTGCCAATATCTTGTTCTACTTGTTTTACTGCAAACAATCATCATCCACACTATACATCTAATCCTTTGTTACGGCAAGCCGGTGAGATTGACAACCTCACTTGTTTCGTTGGGGCAAAGTACTTTGGTTGTGTTGTGCGAGTTCCACGTTGGCGCCGGAATCTGCGGTGTTGCGCCGCACTACATCCCGCCGCCATCAACCTTCAACGTGCTTCTTGGCTCCTACTGGTTCGATAAACCTTGGTTTCATACTGAGGGAAAACTTGCCGCTGTACGCATCACACCTTCCTCTTGGGGTTCCCAACGGACGCGTGCTGTACGCGTATCAGTTATATCATCATTCATGAGAAGAACTCTAAGTAATTATCTCAGGGAATCTCCTGGGATATAAACTAATGAGGCAACCATAGTAGTCCCTTTCAATAAGGTAAATCAGAAGTACTATATCTTAGTTGATCAAGACAATGCTTGATCATAGAAGTGAGAAACCCATTTAATGAGAGATACCTTAGGAAGCCAAACCTTGATCATTATAAATTAAGTAATGGTCATAAACCTTTAGAATTTGAGGTAGAAGATGTTAAGAACAAATTGATCATGCCTAAACCATGATCATGCTCTTGAGGTATGTGAGGATAAGTTAAACCCTAATAGGATAAGTAGATATCCTTCACCACATGAAATCATAGGGAGGTAACTAGTAAGCAAACTCTAGGCTTAGATCCCAACCTTAACTTGTGAATCACTTGGTGATCATAACTAGAATCCTACCACATTTACATTCCACCTATTCTTCACTTAAGAACTACAAGAAAACCTTTAGAGTCAAAGTCTATACTTTATATGGTGAGAAACCATCAATCCATATGACCAAAGTTAACTATAAAAAGAACTATAACCACTGTAGTTACTTTAATGATTAATTGAGGATAATAATAGAAGTTAATTGGTAGAAGATAAAACCAATTCTCATATCCTTAGTAATTAGAGAAGCACATAAGATATTAAGCAAGTAACCCTTATCATAGATAGTGGAGATTAAACTCTAGCCAATGCAATATGGTGTTCCCTCATCTCTACAACCTATAATTAAATCCCAACCTTAGTTTATGTATCACTATGGTGATCATAATATAAACCCATGCCATAATTGAGATTCAAACCAATTGCCATTAGGCAAATATCATTAGAACCCTAATGGTTCATTAATTAAATCCAATGTTTCAATTATAAAACATAAGAGCCACCTAATGCTAAGTCCTATAATTAAACCAGAGGTGTAGTGATCAACTATTTACCTTGGTAACCAAGATCAACCATGATGGAAACAATACCTACTTAGATACTTTCAAATATAATGATAGTAATAACCTTAATAACAGGGGTTATGTAACACCCCAAATTTCAAAACAAAGAGAAAGTAAATTTCCTTTTTCCAAAAATGAGAACCAACAAAAACTTTTCTTATATAGGGTGCTATGCTTAGTGCTCCTACATATTACTTGTGTTTTTGCCATGATGAGTGTTATTATGCTTATGTGATAAACCCTAAAACCCTAAAGTGATCAAGTAGAAGATCACAGACCAAATAAAATTAAAGAAAGAAATCAAATAAGAAAAACCCTAAACCTAACCTCCTCAAAAATCCTTTGGATCTACTTTTAGAAACCAAAATAGAAGAAGAATACATATGGGGCCTATAGCCTAATATGCAGAGGTTTTGAACTCTACTTTTCTCTACTTTGTACAAATGGTGGTGAACCCTGCAAAACTTACACTAAACCCTAAACCTCATCCCTCTTGTCATCAATCACTGAAAAATAAAATAAAAAGAAAAGATCTTATTTAAGATCCAACAAAAGAGTGTATGTAGCACATATGAGAAAGACTTATTTATTATGCGATCAATGTTGAGAGTGTCCACTAGTGAAAGTATGATCCCTAGGCCTTGTTCCTAAATATCGCTATCGTTGCTTGTTTACTTGTTTTCTTGTGTTACTACTCGCTGCAATACTACCACCATCAACTACACGCCGGCAAGCTATTTTCACGGCACCGTTGCTACTGCTCATACTTATTCATACCACCTGTATTTCACTATCTCTTCGCCGAACTAGTACACCTATTAGGTGTGTTGGGGACACAAGAGACTTCTTGCTTTGTGGTTGCAGGGTTGCATGAGAGGGATATCTTTGACCTCTTCCACCCTGAGTTCGATAAACCTTGGGTGATCCACTTAAGGGAAAACTTGCTGCTGTTCTACAAACCTCTGCTCTTGGAGGCCCAACATTGTCTACAGGAAAAGAAGCGTGCGTAGACATCACTTGTCTACCTTGAGTAGATGAATTGAAATACCTCAACACACTCCACAAAGCACTTACCAACCAATTCAAGTGTGAAACAAAATAAAATCAAACATATGCATAGAGGCATATGTGCCTATGGCTATTTTTGTAAAACTTTACCCTAGGCCTTTCTACTTTATTTAGAGGATTGGAAAACCTTCATAAACCTTATCTAGTATCTCTCAAACCCAATCCAAAGTGAAACAAGAGATTTTAAAAAGAAAGTAATAATGCCATAGAGGCATATGAGAGCAAAATATCAAATTTGTGAAATTGAGGATCTTGACCCTAAGACTTGTAGTGAATGGTTGGATAACTCCTATATACCATTTCAACACTCAACAACATCAATTGGGTCAAGCCTAGTCAAATTAAAATCAAATGCCACATATGCATAGAGGCATATGTGACACATAGCCATTTTCACCAATTCTTGTCCTATGCACTTCTACTTTGACCAAATGGTGTGAAACCATCTCTAAACCTAATCTAACCCTAAATTGACCCTCAACCTTGCCCAAGTGAAGCAAGGGGAGCACATTCCAAGAATAAGAAAAATTGACATGTCCCCTCTCATGTGTTATAGCCAAATTATCAAATCTTGACCTAGCCACCTCCATTGCCTCAAAATGGTTTGAACCTTTCACCTAACTCAATCTAACACCAAATAAACCTCACCCTTGTCAAAATGAAGCAAAGAAAAAAAAAGAATAAAAGTTAGAAATTCACAAAACCCTCACATATGGTTTATGTCATTTTTCTAAATCTTTGACCTAGACCAATTTGGCCCTCACCATTAATTTTATTATGCTACTAAACACTTAGTACAACTTTTGGAATCAAAGAAACACAAATCAAATCAAATTCAAACTCAAAATTTGCTCACATACAATAATAGTCAAATCTGCCATTTATATTCTGGTCACTACTTTGAGCCTCTCTATTTCAAGTTTTTCAAACTAAACTTTCCCAATTCTTTGCATGTCATCCAAGAGCACATCAAGGAGAACAACTTTAGTAAATACCACCATGCCAAATTCATCTTGGATCAAAAACTATGCTCATGCAAAGTTGAGACTTTTTTAATATGAACAACAATCTCACTTTGTCAAATTTTGCTATTCCACCACCCCACATAGTTGTCTCTGGTCATTGATAACTCAACTAAACCCACACAATTCAAATCTTGCAACCTTTGAACTCAATTGAATTTGGACAAAATTCATCAATTTGCAAATATGGAACTATTCAATACTATTTGAAATAGTGTTTTCCCCAACCCTAAACTACCACCACTTGACCCCTACATGTTTCCCTGTCCCCTCTCTCCCTATTCCAAGCACAGCAACCCTAGGGAGAGGCCAACACATGCTTAGCCAAACCATGCCGGCCACCTCTCACATGCAATCATGCCCTAGCTCATCCCTCCCCTCTCTAGCCATGCAAACCTTGTCCCCCAGCACCACATTGCTCCCCTGGACCAGCCTAGCCTAGCCACTGTCGAGGAGGAACCCGCCACCGCCGGGAACGGACGCGCCCACGATGTCCTGCGCATGCCGTGGGCGTCGCACACGCGCGCGCCATTGGCAGCGCAGAGCACACGCCACCCCAACCTTCTGCGCCTCCCCCGGACCCCCTAGCTGCATGATGAGCTTCGCCGCCGCGACACAAGACCGCCAGACACGCTCCCGTGCCCTCGCTCAGCCTACCGCCGTCGACATCGTCGCCATTCTCCCGCGCCCGTGCCGCCAGACTTCGTCGCCGCCCGCGTTCACCTGGTCGTCCCCCACCTAGCTAGCGAGCGCGCTAGCATCGCCTGGATGCCGCCTACCTAGCTCTGCCCTCCTCTTGCCCCTTCGCCGCTCCAAATCGCCATCACCATGCTTGACCTCGCCGCGCGCCTCAGACCTCGACGCAGCTATAAAAGGAGGCTTCCCGCGCCCAAGATCTGCACGCCATTCGCCTCCCCTCTCCTTCCTGACCTTCCTCCAGCAACTCAGCTCCCCAATTCCCTTGGTAGACCCCCAATCGATCGCCGGAGTCCCGCAGTACTGCCGCAAGATCGCCGGAGATAGGAGCCGCCCCCGGAGCTGATGCTGGTACCCAGAGGACCGCCGTCGTCGACAACACCGCCGTACCTCGTCGCCAAGCCTCGCCGCAGCCCCAGCTCGCCGCCGACCCCCGACCTCGCCGGCGCAGCAAGTCCTCTCCCCCGACGGTGACGACGATCCACCGTCGTCCGATCTCCCTCTGATCCAACGCCTCTCAGCACCCCGTACCGATTCGGTGAGTTTCAGTCGCTGACATGTGGAGCCCCCTGTCAGTTGGCCCGTGGCGCACCGAAGCGTTACTGGGCCAGCCCAGTTCGTCTCCCCACGTTTCGGCCCAAATGCTTTCCCGCGCAAGCCCAAAGTTTGAATTCAAATTTTGGAAATTTAATTAATTCCTTGCAGATGCTTTTTCAAATTTAAATAGAATCAAATCTACCCAACCAAATTTGATGAATTATATATTGTTGGAAAGCTTAGAGTTTTCTCTACACAATGCCATTGGATTCAAACCCATATCTGTTGTATAATTAATGTAGCAAAATAAACAAGACAAGGACTTTTCTGCCTTAGAATAAATATTAAAAATCAACCACAAATGATTTTAGGGTAATTCCAACTCCTATAAATCACATTACACTTGTACCAATTTTTTATGCAAAAATATACCATGCTTACTTTGAATGATCATGGCCTATATTAATTAAAGGACTATATGGCTAGTTCTAGTCAAAGATATTGTCCAAAACTATTAATAAATCATAGGGGAGTTTTTCCCTCACTTAAATCTTGTCATGAACAATTCAAAATGAGGTAGAGACTCTGGTCATATAGGTCTCATATGAATTGTTGATGATATTAAGTCACCTCAATAGTAGTTTTAAATTAGTTACAACTATGTGTTAAATCATATGAGAGGTTTTCCTCTCATTTAAATCTTGTTCTCAAGTAATTCAACATGAGGTAGTGACCATGGTCTATATAATCTCATATTGAGTTATTTGGTGACATTAAATCACTACCATGATAGTATTAAATTGCATGAGGTATGGAACCTCATTTAAATCATTTTCTTAAATGATGAGTATGAAGAGGTTGACTTTGGTCAACCTAGGTCATATATTGTTCATGAGAGAAATTAAATCTTAATAAGATAATGAGAGGAAATTATTTCTCTAAGTAATTGAAAGTAACACCTAAGTTAGTATGAGAGGAAATTATTTTTCTTAAAATAAGAAAGGAACACATCCACCCACTTAATAGTAGTGTGTGATGCTAGTTTAAGTTGTGTAAATCTTGTGTGTGCTTAGTATGTAAGTTTGGTATGATGATTGTATACCCCGTATTCGTATATAGACGCTAGTGCCGGAGAATACCAGGAAGAGGAAGGATTCTACCCAGAAGAAGGAGAGCACTTTGACCACCTCAACCACCAAGGCAAGCTAGACTATTGCAAGTTATAATGTTGCAAGCTAACACCAATGCAAGATAATACTCTTGCAAAGTGCAAAGCTCACCATGAGCAAGGCATTACCCCATTTACTTTATGCTTATGATCCTATTTCCCAGTTTTACTTTACAAGCCTTATTTACTTTTGTTTTATCAAAGTACTTCTGATTTATGATTCACTTGATTAGTATTGGATTAGTACAAGAGTATCAAGGCTAGCCTAGAAGCAAAGCAAAGTACTTAGCCCCCCCCCTCATACTAGATGCTAGTGCTAAATAAAAGGTGACTACTCTAGTTGGGAACTTGTGGAATGAAATGACTTTGAAAACCTTGGAATGATGAGTCATTCTATTGAAAGATTTTGAAGGTGAATATTATCTGTGAATGACTTGGTGAACTATACAAAAACTGATGGTTGGGTTCGGATGCGATACCATTCCAATTTTACAAGTACCCCCACAATACCTGAATCTAGGTAAGGCTTAGATGGAAATTTATGTGTCTTAGTATGGGTTCCCTCTGAACAAGCGGCATAGGGGTTATGCCGAGGCTACCTCTGTTGAAAGTTAAATGACGTGAATTGAGGTGAATTGTACGGCCAAGCCATGTGCAGTTCCCGGGTTGGCGGTTTGCTTTCACCGGGAGGCCAAACTCATGGGGAGAGGTGCCTATACTAGGGTATGTAAATGAAAGGTTAGGATTGGTAGTTCGCGTACTGCGTACGATAAATCAGGGCCAGTTACCCCTGACGAACTATTGCAATTGTTGTGGCACAAGTGTACAACCTCTGCAGAGTTAAATCTATTCGAATAGCCGCGTCCGCGGTCATGGACAGTTGGGAAGGCCATACTGTTCCGTCATCAGAACTTTTCTAAAAACTATGAATGGTGACTTGTGAATTTGAACTTGAAAGGTGACATTGACTTTGAATCACAATGAAGTTGTGGGAATGACACTAATGTTCCCACGTGAGTTAGTTAGCACATGAAGAGTTGTTTACTAAAATGTTTGTGAACTAAAATTGGCTTTATGCAAAATAAACTAGAGCTTAGCACCCCTTACTAGAATTGTTAGCACTTACATTAGTATTAGTTTGCGAGTACTTTAAAGTACTCACGGCTGTGTCCCTGGCTATTCAAATGGCCAGACTACGAAGAGGAGCAGAACTATCAAGATGACGATCAACAGGACGCCTACGACAACTAGGGAATCTTCTGACGTCAGACGTTGGCCTGTGGACTAGAGAGTCCCTTCTACTTACGCTTCCGCTATGAAACTATGAACTTTGTGTCCGTTGATCAATAGATCAACTATTTGTGTAATATTGGATCATGTGATCTCTATTTGTAAGACGACTATGGTATGTAATGAATGATGACTTATGATATTCAACTGTTATGTCTCGCAACAACAATATTCCTGGGATTGCGATGTATGGCATAACAGGCATCTGGACTTAAAAATCCGGGTGTTGACAAGTTGGTATCAGAGCCATTGTTTGACCTTAGGATACCCTAGTTAGAATGGACGTCTGCAAAACTTAGTTTCAAAACCAAAGAAGTGAATAATTGCGAAAAACTTATTCTCACTCTTATCCTTGAGATCTTTTTTCAAAAGGAGAAATTCATGCCCTACTTTTCCTTGCCATTCCTACATAAAATTTTTCACACTGGAATACTTCTCTAATTTACTCCTCCTCTTTGTTCATAGATGGAGTACCAATGGGAGTTCTATCAGCTTGGTCCCGGAGGCGACCTAAGGTTCGAGAAGGATTTGAAGCAACTAGTGGAATATCTAGGACACCCGTATCCCGAGTTCTTCGGAATACCCCTCAACAACCACTCCGGAGAAACACCTCGGTGGGAAGTTTCTACTGATCTACGAAGAAATCTTGGAGCCCCGGTATGGGAAACCATCTGGATTTCTGTAACGGGAAACACTTGGAAGGAAGGACTAGTCAGAGCTATGCAAGAAGCAATTTCCCGTCTGTGTGGACAAAATGAGAACAAGATCAAGAACACTCGCTTCATCTACTACCCAAGACATGACTCCATGGGACGATCGATGACCATGCCCCCACACACGGAGATGAACCCCTATGTAGCACACCAGGACTTCAGGCTGTACAAAACCCGCAGGGATTTGGACAACGCCCTTGCCTCTCGCCAAGCACATTACCCGTGAAGACGAAGAATCCACCCGGAAGAGTAGTATCCCCCCAGCACTTAAGTAGGTGTGAGTTGTATCAAGATCCCCTTGTATCGTAGAGCGAATGAATGGTTCTTCAAACCAACGGTGTGTTAGATTTGTAATGTGTGATGTTTGGTATGAATGAAAAAGTGTTGTTGGTTATACCCCCTCAACACTACTCAAATATTTAAGTTTTGAACTTCGTGAACTTTAATTCAAACAAACCATAGAAATTTCCCTCTTATCTCATGATCTTCTATATCTTCAGATGGCCCTCCCAATCGCACCAACGACGCAATGATGCAACTGCTGCAAACCCTGCTTGCCGACATGGAAACAGAAAGAGCTGAACACCAAGCCAACATCACCGCCTTGCAGAACATCGCTAACCAAGGCCATGGAAACCACGACCACCCTGGGTCAAAACTGAAGAACTTTCAGAACACCAACCCACCTATCTTTAACAAGACCGAAGAGCCCCTCGATGCCGACGACTGGCTCCAGACAATGGAGAACAACTTGGAAGTAGCTGGAGTGGAAGCCAATGAGAAGGTCTTGTTTGCAACCCACTATCTTGCCGGACCAGCCCGCGCTTGGTGGACAAGCACCCGTGCCATGAACGGAGGTCAGTTCATGACTTGGGAGGATTTCAAACTCAAGTTTAGCAAGTACCATGTGCCTCAAGGACTGATCAAGATGATGAGAGACGAGTTCCGCGAACTCAAGCAAGGCAGGATGTCCGTGGTAGAATACCGCGACAGATTTCTTACTCTGTCAAGGTACGCCCCGGACGAGACCGATACCAATGAGAAAAGGAAAGAAAGATTTCTGAACGGACTCCATGACGAGATGCAGACCGTACTGGTCAACATTCCCTTTGCTGACCTAGAAGCCCTGGTGGACTCCGCCATCCAGATGGAAGGGAAGCTTCACCAAGCCAATGATAACCGCAAGCGCCGGATGATGAATCAGCATGGGTCCAGCAATACCCAGAAGTACCGCAACAACTCATCGGGAGGATATACTCCAAAGTACAACAAGCCCCCTACTCAGAATTATCGCCCAAACTACACCAACAACCAAGGAGGACCCCCGAAGCCCGGAGGGAACAACAACAACGGGAACCACAACAATAACAACAACCACAACAACAACACTGGCCCTAGGACTGGAAGCAATGCCATCCCAGTCGCCAACAAGGACAAGGCCACCATCACTTGTTATGAGTGTGGAGTGGTTGGGCATTACTCCAATGAGTGCCCCAAGAGACTCGCCAAGATTGCCGGCAACACCGCTACACCTGCTCAGAACCAACGCCGCTTTGCCGCAAGAAAGAACCCGAACAACAACGGCCGCTACTACAACATGACGGCCACCGAAGCTCAAGAAGCACCTCAGAACATGCCAAGTATGTTCCCTGCTAAATCATATCGCCCAATCTCTCTTAGGAACCTAACTTTTCTTAAAATCTCGGGACGAGATTTTTTTAAGGGGGAAGGGTTTGTAACACCCCAAATTTCAAAACAAAGAGAAAATGAATTTCATTTTTCCAAAAATGAGAACCAACAAAAACTTTTCTTAAATAGAGTGCTATGCTTAGTGCTCATACCTTTTACTTGAGCTTTTGCCATGATGAGTGTTATTATGCTTAAGTGATAACCCTAAAACCCTAAAGTGATCAAGTGAAGATCACAAACCAAATAAAATTAAAAGAAAAAGAAATCAAATAAGAAAAACCCTAAAACCCTAACCTCCTCAAAAATCCTTTGGATCTATTTTGAGAAACCAAAATAGAAGAAAAATACATATGTGGGCCTATAGCCCTAATGTGGAGGTTTTGAACTCTACTTTTCTTACTTTGCTAAAATGGTGGTGAACCCTTGCAAAACTTACTAAACCCTAAACCTCATCCCTCTTGTCATCAATCTTTGAAAAATAAAATAAAAAGGAAAGATCTTATTTAAGAAAAAGGCATATGCAAGCCTATGGATACTTGTTGAAAATGATGAGCTTTGCCTTGTCTACCTTGAGTAGATGAATTGAAATACCTCAACACACTCCACAAAGCACTTACCAACCAATTCAAGTGTGAAACAAAATAAAATCAAACATATGCATAGAGGCATATGTGCCTATGGCTATTTTTGTAAAACTTTACCCTAGGCCTTTCTACTTTATTTAGAGGATTGTAAAACCTTCATAAACCTTATCTAGTATCTCTCAAACCCAATCCATAGTGAAACAAAAGATTCTAAAAAGAAAGTAATAATGCCATAGAGGCATATGAGAGCAAAATATCAAATTTGTGAAATTGAGGATCTTGACCCTAAGACTTGTAGTGAATGGTTGGATCACTCCTATATACCTTTTCAACACTCAACAACATCAATTGGGTCAAGCCTAGTCAAATTAAAATCAAATGCCACATATGCATAGAGGCATATGTGACACATAGCCATTTTCACCAATTCTTGTCCTATGCACTTCTACTTTGCCCAAATGGTGTGAAACCATCTCTAAACCTAATCTAACCCTAAATTGACCCTCAACCTTGCCCAAGTGAAGCAAGGGGATCACATTCCAAGAATAAGAAAAATTGACATGTCCCCTCTCATGTGTTATAGCCAAATTATCAAATCTTGACCTAGCCACCTCCATTGCCTCAAAATGGTTTGAACCTTTCACCTAAATCAATCTAACACCAAATAAACCTCACCCTTGTCAAAATGAAGCAAAGAAAAATAAAATAATAAAAGTTAGAAATTCACAAAACCCTCACATATGGTTTATGTCATTTTTCTAAATCTTTGACCTAGACCAATTTGGCCCTCACCATTAATTGTATTATGCTACTAAACACTTAGTACAACTTTTGGAATCAAAGAAACACAAATCAAATCAAATTCAAACTCAAAATTTGCTCACATACAATAATAGTCAAATCTGCCATTTATATTCTGGTCACTACTTTGAGCCTCTCTATTTCAAGTTTTTCAAACTAAACTTTCCCAATTCTTTGCATGTCATCCAAGAGCACATCAAGGAGAACAACTTTGGTAAAGACCACCATGCCAAATTCATCTTGGATCAAAAACTATGCTCATGCAAAGTTGAGACTTTTTAATATGAACAACAATCTCACTTTGTCAAATTTTGCTATTTTTTGATTTTTAAAATTCCACCACCCCACATAGTTGTCTCTGGTCATTGATAACTCAACTAAACCCACACAATTCAAATCTTGCAACCTTTGAACTTAATTGAATTTGGACAAAATTCATCAATTTGCAAATATGGAACTATTCAATACTATTTGAAATAGTGTTTTCCCCAACCCTAAACTACCACCACTTGACCCCTACATGTTTCCCTGTCCCCTCTCTCCCTATCCCAAGCACAACAACCCTAGGGAGAGGCCAACACATGCTTAGCCAAACCATGCCGGCCACCTCTCACATGCAATCATGCCCTAGCTCATCCCTCCCCTCTCTAGCCATGCAAACCTTGTCCCCCAGCACCATATTGCTCCCCTGGACCAGCCTAGCCTAGCCACTGTCGAGGAGGAACCCACCACCGCCGGGAACGAACGCGCCCACGACGTCTTGCGCATGCCGTGGGCGTCGCACACGCGCGCGCCATTGGCAGTGCAGAGCACACGCCGCCCCAACCTTCCGCGCCTCCCCCGGACCCCCTAGCTGCATGATGAGCTTCGCCGCCGCGACACAAGACCGCCAGACACGCTCCCGTGCCCTCGCTCAGCCTGCCGCCGTCGACATCGTCGCCATTCTCCCGCGCCGTGCCGCCGGACTTCGTCGCCGCCCGCGTTCACCTGGTCGTCCCCCACCTAGCTAGCGAGCGCGCTAGCATCGCCTGGATGCCGCCTACCTAGCTCTGCCCTCCTCTTGCCCCTTCGCCGCTCCAAATCGCCATCACCATGCTCGACCTCGCCGCGCGCCTCAGACCTCGACGCAGCTATAAAAGGAGGCTACCCGCGCCCAAGATCTGCACGCCATTCGCCTCCCCTCTCCTTCCTGACCTTCCTCCAGCAGCGCCACTCCCCAATTCACTCGGTAGACCCCCAATCGACCGCCGGAGTCCCGCAGTACGGCCGCAAGATCGCCAGGGATAGGAGCCGCCCCCGGAGCTGACGCTGGTACCCAGAGGACCGTCGTCGTCGACAACACCGCCGTACCTCGTCGCAAAGCCTCGCCGCAGCCCCAGCTCGCCGCCGACCCCCTACCTCGCCGGCGCAGCAAGTCCTCTCCCCCGACGGTGACGACGATCCACCGCCGTCCGATCTCCCTCTGATCCAACGCCTCTCAGCACCCCGTACCGATTCGGTGAGTTTCAGTCGCTGACATGTGGAGCCCCCCGTCAGTTGGCCCGTGGCGCACCGAAGCGTTACTGGGCCAGCCCAGTTCGTCTCCCCTCGTTTCGGCCCAAATGCTTTCCCGCGCAAGCCCAAAGTTTGAATTCAAATTTTGGAAATTTAATTAATTCCTTGCAGATGCTTTTTCAAATTTAAATAGAATCAAATCTACCCAACCAAATTTGATGAATTATATATTGTTGGAAAGCTTAGAGTTTTCTCTACACAATGCCATTGGATTCAAACCCATATCTGTTGTAGAATTAATGTAGCAAAATAAACAAGACAAGGACTTTTCTGCCTTAGAATAAATATTAAAAATCAACCACAAATGATTTTAGGGTAATTCCAACTCCTATAAATCACATTACACTTGTACCAATTGTTTATGCAAAAATATACCATGCTTACTTTGAATGATCATGGCCTATATTAATTAAAGGACTATATGGCTAGTTCTAGTCAAAGATATTGTCCAAAACTATTAATAAATCATAGGGGAGTTTTTCCCTCACTTAAATCTTGTCATGAACAATTCAAAATGAGGTAGAGACTCTGGTCATATAGGTCTCATATGAATTGTTGATGATATTAAGTCACCTCAATAGTAGTTTTAAATTAGTTACAACTATGTGTTAAATCATATGAGAGGTTTTCCTCTCATTTAAATCTTGTTCTCAAGTAATTCAACATGAGGTAGTGACCATGGTCTATATAATCTCATATTGAGTTATTTGGTGACATTAAATCACTACCATGATAGTATTAAATTGCATGAGGTATGGAACCTCATTTAAATCATTTTCTTAAATGATGAGTATGAAGAGGTTGACTTTGGTCAACCTAGGTCATATATTGTTCATGAGAGAAATTAAATCTTAATAAGATAATGAGAGGAAATTATTTCTCTAAGTAATTGAAAGTAACACCTAAGTTAGTATGAGAGGAAATTATTTTTCTTAAAATAAGAAAGGAACACATCCACCCACTTAATAGTAGTGTGTGATGCTAGTTTAAGTTGTGTAAATCTTGTGTGTGCTTAGTATGTAAGTTTGGTATGATGATTGTATACCCCATATTCGTATATAGACGCTAGTGCCGGAGAATACCAGGAAGAGGAAGGATTCTACCCAGAAGAAGAGAGAGCACTTTGACCACCTCAACCACCAAGGCAAGCTAGACTATTGCAAGTTATAATGTTGCAAGCTAACACCAATGCAAGATAATACTCTTGCAAAGTGCAAAGCTCACCATGAGCAAGGCATTACCCCATTTACTTTATGCTTATGATCCTATTTCCCAGTTTTACTTTACAAGCCTTATTTACTTTTGTTTTATCAAAGTACTTCTGATTTATGATTCACTTGATTAGTATTGGATTAGTACAA
This sequence comes from Lolium rigidum, assembly GCF_022539505.1. NCBI lineage: Eukaryota > Viridiplantae > Streptophyta > Magnoliopsida > Poales > Poaceae > Lolium > Lolium rigidum. The sequence continues at coordinate 22,044 of NW_025900912.1, read as the reverse complement.
GAGTATCAAGGCTAGCCTAGAAGCAAAGCAAAGTACTTAGCCCCCCCCCCCCCTCATACTAGATGCTAGTGCTAAATAAAAGGTGACTACTCTTGTTGGGAACTTGTGGAATGAAATGACTTTGAAAACCTTGGAATGATGAGTCATTCTATTGAAAGATTTTGAAGGTGAATATGATCTGTGAATGACTTGGTGAACTATACAAAAACTGATGGTTGGGTTCGGATGCGATACCATTCCAATTTTACAAGTACCCCCACAATACCTGAATCTGGGTAAGGCTTAGCTGGAAATTTATAAGTCTTAGTATGGGTTCCCTCTGAACAAGCGTCATAGGGGTTATGCCGAGGCTGCCTCCGTTGAAAGTTAAATGACGTGAGTTGAGGTGAATTGTACGGCCAAGCCATGTGCAGTTCCCGGGTTGGCGGTTTGCTTTCACCGGGAGGCCAAGCTCATGGGGAGAGGTGCCTATACTAGGGTATGTAAATGAAAGGTTAGGATTGGTAGTTCGCGCACTTGCGTACGATAAATCGGGGCCAGTTACCCACGACAAGCTATTGCAATTGTTGTGGCACAAGTGTACAACCTCTGCAGAGTTAAACCTATTCGGAATCAGCCGCGTCCGCGGTCATGGACAGTTGGGAAGGCCATACTGTTCCGTCATCAGAACTTTTCTAAAAACTATGAATGGTGAATGGTGACTTGTGAATTTGAACTTGAAAGGTGACATTGACTTTGAATCACAACGGAGTTGTGGGAATGACACTAATGTTCCCACTTGAGTTAGTTAGCACATGAGGAGTTGTTTACTAAAATGTTTGTGAACTAAAATTGGCTTTATGCAAAATAAACTAGAGCTTAGCACCCCTTACTAGAATTGTCAAGCACTTACATTAGTATTAGTTTGCGAGTACTTTAAAGTACTCACGGCTGTGTCCCTGGCTATTCAAATGGCCGTGACTATGAAGAGGAGCAGAACTATCAAGATGACGACCAGCAGGACGCCTACGACAACTAGGGAATCTTCTGACGTCAGACGTTGGCCTGTGGACTAGAGAGTCCCTTGTACTTACGCTCTTCTATGAAACTATGAACTTTGTGTCTGTTGATCAATAGATCAACTATTTGTGTAATATTGGATCATGTGATCTCTATTTGTAAGACGACTATGGTATGTAATGAATGATGACTTATGGTATTCAACTGTTATGTCTCGCAACAACAATATTCCTGGGATTGCGATGTATGGCATAACAGGCATCTGGACTTAAAAATCCGGGTGTTGACAGGTTATGAGAGAAACTATAAAACCCTAATACATTGGAGCTCACATAAAATCATGTGCAATTGACCAATTCCTCAAATCTGAAGCCAAGCCCCAATAATAACTTCTAGAACATTTGGAATAAGAATAATCAACTCTAATTATTCAACAGGGTGTTATATTACAAATAAGAAAAAGGAAATTAAGATGAGAATAGAAACACATGTCTATTTGCTATTTTGAATAAGTTCACAAATATGCAAATAATCTAATATAAAATATGAATTCAAATAAAATAGTGAAACAGTAGTCAGTATACTAAATCTTGAATGGATTAGCATAATTACAAATATCTGTAAAATAGAATTGAATTCAAATATGAGTTAAAATAGAAGATATACAAAAGGAGAAATAAAAACAGAGAAAAAATGAGGGAAATACTCACCTGGCCGTGTAGCCCATGAAGTGTCCACCTATATAATGAGGGGCCAAGGGAGGGGCCGGCCACCCCAAGACCACAACCTGGCCGCCCCCTTGAGTGGCCGGCCACCCCCTCCCAAACCCTAGCCGCCCCCTCTCCTCCATAGCTCCCGCGTGCTTTAGCGAAGCTCCGCCGGAGTTCTCCACCGCCACCGACACCACGCCGTCGTGCTGTCGGATTCAAGAGGAGCTACTACTTCCGCTGCCCGCCGGAACGGGAGGTGGACGTCGTCTTCATCAACAACCGAACGTGTGACCGAGTACGGAGGTGCTGCCCGTTCGTGGCGCCGGAACCGATCGTGATCAAGATCTTCTACGCGCTTTTGCAAGCGGCAAGTGAACGTCTACCGCAGCAACAAGAGCCTCATCTTGTAGGCTTTGGAATCTCTTCAAGGGTGAGACTCGATACCCCCTCGTTGCTACCGTCTTCTAGATTGCATCTTGGCTTGGATTGCGTGTTCGCGGTAGGAAATTTTTTGTTTTCTATGCAACGTTATCCTACAATTCCTTCCCAAACCGAAACCCTAACGCGCTCGGACCCCGACTATCGCCGTCGATTGGGGAAGCCCCAGGCCTCGCCGTGCCCACCGTTGGGACCGCCGTCCTCGACATGGTCACCGTACGCGAGGAATCGAGCTGACGCGCCTCCCATCGACCGCGCCAGGTCGTCTTCTCCGACGCCGGCATCGAGCAATCTCGGCGACTACGACCTCCTCTCGCCTCGCCACCAAGCTCATCGTGCTCCTGGTGAGCTACTGAACCTCGAGGAGTACTTGGCTCGTTCGATTGCATGTCGTAGCACCGCCGCGTCGTTAGCCCGTGAGCACTGCCGCCGCCCCTCGCCGTCGTGCATGCTCCGGTGACCTATTTGGAGCGGCGCCACCACCATCGTGTTCGCCTCGTTGTCCTCTTTCCATCGCACATCCATATGGCCCCGCGGGAACCCTGTATCGCCGGCGACGTCCACCACTGGCCGCCGGCAGAGCACATAGTTGCCACATCGGCACCACGTGGCAGCTGACATGGCTAAGGCCCACCAGTCAGTGTCTATGTGTAGACTAGCCCGGGTGTGTTTAACCATTTCATTTCAAATTCAAATTCCATTAATATCTGAAACTTTGCAAATTTGTAAGAAATTCATATGAACTCAGAAAAATGTAAATAAGATATTAAAATTCTTAGAAAAGAAAACTCCATCCAATAAAAATATAAAATGGAATTTTTATTTTTAATAAAAATTCAATTATTTAATACTTGTTATTTAAGCCTTTAAATTTAATTCTAAATTCAAATAAAATTCAATAATTAAGAAAAACTTTTAAATCTAATAAAAACCAGTAAATAAATCAGGAAAATATTAAAACTAATTTTCCTTTACTTATTACTTATTAAATCCTTAATAGGAGGACTTAAACCCTAATTAATAATTACCTTAATTATTAAATTCATTAAAAATAATAAATTGTCATATCCAATATTATTTTTATTTCAAACTCATTAATAACTTCAACTTGATAATGAAGTTATTAATCCAAGAATTATAGGGTAATTAGAAAACCCTAGTTCCATATGGTAGAAAACTAGGAACTCATCATTTCTTGTGTAATCCTAAACCCTAAGTTCATTTAGAAACCTAGCTTTATTACTACATGAGAACCTTAATTTGCCTCCAACCTAAACCCTAGGTTGGAACCTATGATCATAAAACTTACTTTGTATCCATAGATACATAGTAGCAACTAAATACTTGTCTTGGCCACATAAAATGTAGAAGAACTATCACTAACATATGAGTATCCCATATGTTCATTCTCATCAGACCTAACTAAACAAGGGGGGATCAACCAAGTGAAAAACCTAGATCCTATTACCAAAGTCATCATCCTTATTCATTCCTATTTAGCATCACACCATCGAGATGAACCCTAACAGCAACCATACCTACTATTTTACCTTACATAACCCTGTTCCACTAAACCCTACTAGTGTGGGATATTTATCCACCATCCTATTTATGCGTCAATTATTCCTTACTTAATAGAACCAACAGTAAAACCTAGACCACCTCAACCCTAATTGTAATACTTCTTAATATTTAAGAAGCATGTTCTTCAAAAGTTATTCTTTTGAAGTAACTAAAGAATCATCATCAACCCTGCTTATAAGGACCTATAAACCCTAGCCAGCTATCACTAGCAAGATAAACCAACCTTGACAACAACCATGTATAATGAATTGCTTAGGATGCCTAGGCTTATCTCAACCTTACAAGCCCTAGTTGCTGATGAATCCAACTATATTGTGATCCATCTTATACTTACTCCGAAACTACTTGGAACCAGAATAAATTATAGCAAACCACAAACCTAATTACCATACTTGTTCTTTATTAAAGAACATGTTCTTCAAAAGTTATTCTTTTAAAATATATGATAATTAATCATCAACCATGCCATATAGTACTAAAACTGACCATTGTTCTTTACTTATTAACATTATGCCAATTATCATTCTTTGTCTGCTCAATTGATTATTCTGCTCTATTAACTACCTGTTTATAATACCAAGTAATCACACCTGAATAAGAACCTTGTATGTGAATCACTCTAAAAGTGCAACACACCCTGAACCAATCATTACAACTCCCTAATCCTAAATCATCGGGGTTGGGTCACGTTTAGAACGATTGCATCTCATACTTATGCATTATTGCATCCTTGCCAATCCTTTAAACATCGTCCTTACGGACGATGATGCTATTTCAGAATTTGGAATTATTGTGTATCGAAGACCTTGTCTGCATAATCTTGCAGCCAAGAAAGGCAAGTTCATCACTTGCTCATGTCATTTGAGTACTTTTATCAAATTACTTGCAAAGTACTATGGTTATCACGATTGCATAAAAACCAAAACCACTATTTTCTTAACTATGAATATGACTATGTGGTGGGAAATGGAACCATGGATTGTGTTGATATGGTGGAGGTTCCATTGCAAGGGTTAATATCCATCTAGGACTAAACAACAATTGTCGCCAGTGATTCTTGTGCCGTAATACCCGTGTTAACCATAAGATCCGGAGTGGGACGGAGTAGTCAAAAGTGTTTCCACCTCTCGTTCATCAACGGATGCGCTTACCGTAGCAGCTTGTGTCTTGCGGAGCAACTTGAGGGTGGGGAGCCCCTTCTAATTCCCCACGGTATAGCAGTGCTTACCGTAGCGGTTGCGGCTTGCGGAACAACTTGAGGGTGGGGATCCCCTTCTAATTCCCCACGGTAATGTGGTCTATGATGGGTTGCAGCTACCGGCGAAGGAGTTTGGTTAACGAGTCCCAAACTGTTGTCGTGGTCGGGGTCCATCCTTAATTGGTGTAAGAGGACCGACGAGGACCCAGGGTCGGGGTATGCAACAAAGGGTGGGTGTTCGAGGTAGCGGAGGAACATGATTGGCTAGACCTTATACCGGGACTCACACCAAAGGAAGTGTGGACGAGCTCGCGACTCGGTTGGTACCAAGGTTAAGATCTCTTATGGGTAAAGCAACACACCTCTGCAGAGTGTAAAGAACCGTGACCTGTCACTCCCTGTTCCGGGATATGGAACTGCGAACGCGGCCGGAAAGGAGCTCCATGAAGTTCTAGTAAACCGGTGAAGGCTGACGGACATAGTTCTTCTGAATAAAAGCAACCTCTTGAAGAAATGGTTATGAAAACCTGCATGGGTATTAGACTTTCTGGTCTAATGCTGTAGCTAGTGCATTAAACACCTCTTCCCTATAATGAACTTGTTGAGTACGCTCGTACTCATCCCACTCTTAAATCCCCTGCTTAGATATGGAGGCATCGAAGGAGGATCTACAGTACAACTCGAAGGCCGAGGAGTCAACAACTACTTCACGAGACATGACCTTGTCAGAAGAGTCAGATACCTCATCCAACAAGGAGAAAACCTAGTATAGCCATAGAAGGGAACTAGCTTCCTAAACCTAGCTCCTATTTAGCTAGAATCTATTCTTAGCCTTTATAGCTAGTTAAATACTCTACAAATAGAGTTCGTGATAGGATTAGACTACGAGTCGTTCTTCTGGAGTTATCTGCAGTTTTACCTCATTGTAAAGTAGGAGGCTGTGATGATCTTATGTAACAGAGTCAATGTTGTAATTCTATAGACATGCCTTGGACCCGCATATGTTTCTGTTGTACCACTCTGAGCGATATAATACTCGTGGAACGGTGTTTCATTGGTATTATATCAGACTTGCATACTACACCATGCAGTGGTATGCCGGGTCACCACAGTTGGTATCGGAGCAAATGCTTTGACCCTAGGATTAAAACCCTTTAAAGGAGACCTATAGGATTGGTAGTGTCTATAGGAAGTCATCTTAGTTAAACCAAATACTTCTTATGACTTGAGATGGATATTCACTTGAGAATAATCCTGACACACTTGAGTCAACCTTTCTTACCTATATTTCCTAAGTAATGTTAGCTAGCTAATCTCAAGTATGTAGCATACTCTTAAGACCCTAAAATAATTATGAGTAGACCACAGTTGGTATACAATACATGGTAGTCCAAAGAGAGGATACAACCATAAGGAAGTTATCCTATTGGAAGATGTGTACCAACACATGTTATAGTTAAGTAAGAATTACTCAGACCTGTACTAGAAGTAATATCAAGTGATTAAGAAATCCTAATAGAAGATGTAGACCAAGATAAGTAATGAGTAAGTAAAATTATCTAGACATATGAAACAATTGATAGTAAGTGATAACTATGAGTCATATGAGGTAGTATAGACCATGATGAGTCAATCATGGGAAATAAGGAAGAGTGATAGGAATAATATATGTCTACTTACATGGTAGAGATAGAAATCATATATGATTCACCTGAGAATCATTATGTGATGGAATAGAACATCATAAATACTGAGAAGAAGTACAATAAGAAGCCAGACAATAGTGCAAGATCTGTGTCCCAAAAATATGGGAAGTGTGCCAAGCACATCATGACCATAGACTTATGATAGAAACACTTGGAAGAATAGGAGTTATATTTCCATAGTTATGTGTCTAGAATAGTGATGTTAGAACTAGACATATCATTGAAGTAGTCCTCAACAAAATGGAAGTTAAGTTAGTACTTCCAAACAAAACTAGGTTAACTTTAACCATCCCAAACCACTTTGTTTCAAGTTTATCTCATTGCAATTGTGCAATTAAGGTAAATGTTGAGACAAATAGTAGAGTCCCCAATAGTCGTGCTAAGTATCACGCTATAAACCTATCTTATGTGGTGTTATATACTACACATCAGAGCCTGATGTTTAGAGATGTCTTACTCAACTATTATATTCAGGTTTATGATGGTGTGTATTATATGCACAAAGCTGAATCTTCTTGGATTTTATTGGATTTTCATTGTTTGACTAGATCCATACATGAAGTTTGACTTTGGTATGCAAATGCATGTTGCAATATCAAGTCCTTACTTGATGCTATAGATCTAGAGGGTAATGGTATTCGTGTGAGGAAGCGACGAATTCTGGAATATTCCGAATACAAGATGAAGGTTCATCGGAGGAATGAAGTAAAGTTGTGGGAAGTAACCACAATACTCTGAAAGAAGTACATTCAGAAACTCATGCTTACCTCAACAGAGGAGTACTTTAGCACGAAAGAAGCATGAAGGTGAGAAATATAATGATTATGGTGAAGCTGAAGCAGATCCATAGTCAACATAGAAGAGGGAATGCATGGGAAATCACTTAGGATACTATAATCATAGTGTCAGCTAGTGGTTTTCTTGCAAAATAAACCCTGAATGAAGGAAGATGATATATGAAACCATAGCAGACATAAGAAGACCATAGTCGATATCAGAAGATCCCAATTGGTATAGTATCAATACTGTGAGATAAAGTAGAAGATGTCCCTACCAGTTGATCAGAACCTATAATAGAATCCATTTTCTAGATATCAAATAGCCACAGTTGGTATAATAACCACAGCTGGTATCAGTTGGTATTACAAATAGTCCACGATTTAATTATTTGTAACAAAAGTTTGTGAACAAATAAAAATCCTGCTAGCCAAATAGCTAGGTCTATAATCATTTAGTCGAAGGATTCACATTGGATGTCCACGATTGAGTGGATACACCACAAAGATTCTTCGTAAAACCATAAAGGAATATAAATCGTAAACTAAACTTAGACCAATATTCTAATCATAAGTCCAATACTTGGAAGTAAAGGAGTTGAAGACCATAAGAAAACTCTAAGGGGTAGAGTAAAGATTGAGTTGGATGTACAATAACTCAATACTTTGAGCATAATAAAAGAAGAAGGTCTTTACTGAGAGGAAGTTCGATCTTATTTTCATAAGATTATCGAACATTACCTTCAGAGGGATGTCAGACCAGAAGCTGAGGTTTATACTTCGAGGAAGTAAGAAGTGGACTGTAACTTGAGAAAGTGAGTAATATTTACTTAGAAGTATGATAGCCCAAGTAAATTAAGGCTAAGGAAGTTGTATGAAGGATTGTAGGAGACCAAATAAAGCTCAAGAAGACCCAAAGACCGAAGGAAATTGACCATACCAGAATCACAGACTAATAGAATGATTCCTTTCTTGGAACCTAAAGAATCCAAAATAGTTCTAAGTATCAACTATAAACCATGATTGGATGGACTATATAAGTCTAATCCATTGTTAGAAAAATAAACCATCACGACCAATTCCATAGTTAGTACCTTATTAAGCACCATTACTGCAATTTTGGTAGTAAGGGAAAACAAAGACCTATTTACCAATTAGGAGTATGTTTTCAAGCTAGTCTTCAGTTAAGACTAGCAGTATCAGAAGAAGTCCCATCATTGATTCTTCAATGAGAAAGGAAACCAGCTTATAGAGTTGGAAGAAATCAAATAATTAAAGATAGAAGCCATGGCTCAGAGATAGGTATCGTAGAACTGGAGTAAGAAACTTATGTTCAGAGACAAACCCTCAGGGATTCCAGGAAGAATCTGGACAAGGGATATATTCAATTATATCCAGTAAGATCACCACGGAGTTCGAGAAAAGTCGTAGTCTGCACAAGTCAGATCCACACCTCGGAAACGTGAGAGAGATCAAACTTCGAGGACGAAGTTTAGTTTAAGGGGTAGAGACTGTAATATCCCAGGTAATGGGGTTACAAAAATAGAGGAATCAGATGTGTGCATTGCATTCATGCATAGAAAATATGGGGAATTTTCGCGCTTTAAAGTAAAACAGTCACAGTAACTGAAGTTTCACTTGACCTTGGTGGAATTGAAGTAGATCATCAAGTCAAGCGCTATAAACCTCAATGTGACTTTGTTAAAAACCTTGTTTTGGGTAGAGATGATTTGATCTAAAGGGTTAGATCAAATGGAACTAAAATCAACACAACAACACTTTACCCAATGATCAATTGCTTGATCTTATAAAAGATCATAACATGGTATTCCTTGCCATAACATAAGAACATCTATTCAATTGGAAATCAAGTAACAATAATGGAGAACCCATTCTTCACTTATCTTTTCCATGTCTTAAACTAACTCATGTTCTTACCATGAATCTCATGGTAATTCTTGAACTAAATTCTTGAACTTAACACCAACAAAAGTTTATCATTAAACCCTAGAGATGGGAGAGGTATATAATCATTAAAGAGATAAGAAGCACACTCTAAATTATTAACACTTAAAAGTTAAGCAACTACCTTGTGGTACAATTGAATTCACTTTAAAACTAAATACCAAATATAGCAAAACACAAGGACCTAAGTGCATAAAAGCCACACCTTCTAATTTCAATCATAACTTATTAAATATGTGGAACTAGCTACGTGGCCCGCGCCTTTGCGCGGCTAGATTTACTCTATATAATATTACTTAAAATTATTTATGAATTATGGGGTATAATCAACTATTATACACTAATTTCCTAGAAGATATGATCATTTAGCTCAACAACACTATATTAGGGTTAATTAAATTTCCAAATATGTGTACGAAAAGGACAGTATAAAAACATAGGCACACGTTAGGCACCAAGCCCATATTGCATGAAAATTGCATGATTGATTTATTCGTTCTTTAGAGCATGTCTTTATTTTCTGTGGGACTACTTTAAATATTCAGACCAAGTATTACTAAAAAATAAATGCAATTAATTTGTATGCAATTATATTCTAAAATTTGGCAATCCGCCCAAATTTTATTATGTTTAAAATGTGTTGCATTATGTCTCCACCTAACACATATTCATAGCCACAACTAAATTTAGAGTCTCGTTCTATTGAACAAAATTGTAGTACAATCTCCGAGTATAGATAAACCGACGTTTGAGACCATGGAGAATTGAATCCCTGTTGTGAGGTTTTTCAACATATTTATACATAAACCCGTTGGAGCCATGCATCGATCTAGTGGACCATTATTATAAACTGGTCATAGGTGCTAGAGTTCATAGTTGTACTTCAGTTGTATTTATTCGCTGATTCTTAATCAAGTGGACTCCATAAAGATAATTTTTTAAACACGTTGGCCTATGTAAGAAATGTTCAAATATGTATACTTGATCGGCTATCTTATCTATAAAATTAAACTGCGTACATATTTATCACAAACACAACTGTATATATAGGCTAGCTAATTTAAAAAAATTATATGTACATGCATGCAAGCTGCTATCTGGTAGATCGATCATGTACCACATGATTTAATCAAGCGTACCTGTAACACAGGTAGAGGCTATCGTGTGCTTGTGAGACAACGGCCTAAGCATCGCTGGGCGGCGTGCATCACTGCCTTATTTTCTCGGGAACCTAGAAGCGGAGAATCGTCGCGTCTCCATCTATCTTGTCCTTTCGATCAATTTTGTGATCAACGCCAAATCCTCGAATGCATCTTCGATAGTTGTTGTTGATCCCACATTATCTGAACGGGGATGAATTCCATGCTGACGATCATATATATCTATATTAATGCTGTTCATGATAATGAGAGAGGGGACTGAACCTGATTGCTGCAGGCTGCTGCTGCTTTGTGACTGCAGCGACCATCCTGCCGTCATCCTGGACCTGGTTTCTGCAAGCCCATGCTGCTTTGCGCGTGTGACTGCCCGGAGTGGCAAGGTAGGGTGCTATATTTCTGAAGAAATTGCCAACGCAAGGAATAGCATGTAGTTTGAAGTCTAAAAAAACATGAAAAAATACAGAGGCCCTCACTCTTAAGATTCTTTACTTGCCTAGTTGTATAGCCGTGTACCAAACCAAGTACAGAAAGCTTAGCTAGAAATAGGCAAAAAAAATCAGCTAGGTATAAAAACTTACTGAATCTAACTCTGCGTTTTAGCAGCAATACGTGCACCAGGTCGTTTCCTTGAGAGTAGAGGTTTGATTGGATAGCTGATTAAGATGTGAACAATTCAGAAGTAGCAAAATTCAAAAGTAGAGACGTTTCTACATACGTATGCATGGATAGCTGATTAAGATGTGAAGTGTGCTATGCTTTTTAGTCGGCAGATCCTAGGCAGAAGCATGCATGCCCATGCATGTTGGCTTTTGCAATCGATCAGAGCAATTACAACAGTGTGCGAGTTAGCTTACCGATTAATATAATCTGTTCACTGGATGAATTCCTTAGCTCATGTATCCACACCATATAGAGCAGCTTCAATCTAGTAGACATACGCATGGGCTAAAGAGTAGATGAATTGTCTTACCGATCAGGTTCTGATGCAGACTTCGGCCATGCCCCGCGCGCCGCCGGAAGAGAGCACCGCCAGTCCAGTGGTAGCGGCCGCCGACTCCATTGCATCTTTGGTAGTTGTTTCTGAGCACATATTATCTGAACGGGGATGAATTCAAGTGCTGCAAGTGGATTCCAACTTGAATCGTATATTGCTGGCCGTGCTGACGATCATACAGATCTATGTTGCTGGTGTTCATGGCGCTCAGTAAGGTGTTCAGGGCAATACACTCATTCGGGTGAATACACAACATGGCGGCAGGCCGGCGGCGGCAGCTTTCTTGCCGTCGGAGCATGCTCGTAGAAGGCGTGACTCAAGCACAGGGCAGGTTTGATTGATCCATTTAGAGGCAGCGTTTCCGGAGGAGGTTGTTTTGCATGATGAGTAGAGCATGCCCCGCCACATCGATCATCCACAGCTAGCATTGATGCTTCTCCTACGGGAGATCCAATCTTCGTGCTTTCCTTCTGCATGTAGACGAAGAGGAGACCGGCGGCGCGCCGATCCAGATGGAGTAAGATGGAAAGAAAAGGCTGACTCGCGTGTATATTCTATCGTTTGCCTCTAGGGCTAATTTTCTCTCCCAATCTGAACCGTTTGTGGATTGGTGCTAAATCTAGACCGTTGTTTGTTTGTTGTTTTAATTATATAATAGATATCACAAAACTAAATTCGTTTACATTACGAATTATAGTTCAAACTATTTGAATAAAATAAACTATGAGTATTTTGAAACTCATATGATCATGCCTTGGTGAAATCAAACATCACCATTCAAAAATTGGGGTATAATCCTTATCTTTGACATTTTGATCCCAATAATAATATAAATACAATCACATATGATATAGTGACTCAACCACAAGCATAAAATCATTCACAAGATATTTAGTAACAAAAGCCACTTGGCTATCCAAAAATAAATCACATGAGAGGATAATCTCAATGCCACATAGGATGAAAATATCTACATAGCTTGAATCCTAAGCTATGCCACCTCATGCTTAAAGCATTGCTATGGATGATAGCATGACAACCAAGCACCTTACTCATCAAATGAAAGCAAAAGTCATCCACCCATGTGTCATGTTACTAGAGCATGCCCAAACCTATAAAAGGAGCCTCACACTTCATCCATTTCATCATCTTGCACCTTGATGCAAGAAGACCAACACATTGAGCCACTCCATAAAATAGTTAGGATCAAGATGAAGCAGCTAGGAGGTGGAGGCATGCCACAAGATGCAGGTTTATCAGATTTCCTGAAGAACAAGCTACAGAAGCTAGCAAGGTAGAATTCTTAGGCAAACCACATATTTAGTTAATCACATCATCATTCCTTGAGTAGAACCCTAGAATAATCCATTCCAAAATAAGAATTGGGAGTAGAAGATAAACATTAAGAATAAGTTGCTCATGATGATGCCATGACCCTGCTTTGGGGAAATAGAAGAATAATCCATAAGATAACCCTATATTTAAGGTAGTGTGAGAAACCATTCATCCTTATAACCAAAGTTAACTATAAAAAGAACCATAAACATTTTAGTTACTCTAAATGATAAATTAAGGATAATAAAAGAAGTATATTGGTAGAAGATAAAAACCAATTCTCAGATCCTTAGTAACTAAAGGAGCGCATGAAATATTAAGCAAGTAACCATTTTTATCATGCATTGGGGAGAGTAAACCTAGTCAATGCAATATGGTATCATCTCATATCTACAACCTAGAATTATATCTCAACTCTAGTTTGTGTATCACTTAAGTGATTATAACTAAGAAACCTAAACCATATTTGAGATCCAACCCATGTGTCATTAGGTAAATAGCATTTGAACTCTAATGGTTCATTATTTAAATCCCATGCTTCAATTAAAACATAAGAGCCACCTAATGCTAAGTCCTATAATTAAACCATATGTGTAGTGATCAACCCATTATCTTTGTAACAAGATAAACCATGATGGAAACAATAACTACTTAGATACTTTCAAATATAATGATAGTATTAACCTTAATAAGGGGGGTTATGATATAAACTATAAAACCCTAATACAATTGAGCTCACATAAAATCATGTGCAATTGACCAATTCCTCCAATATGAAGCCAAGTCCTAATAAATAACTTCCTAAACATTTGGAACAAGAATCATCAACTCTAATTATCCAACAGGGAGTTATATTACAAATGAGAAAGAAAATTAAAATGAATACCTAAATTCTTGTCTAATTAAAAATTGCAACAAGGCTCACATATATTTATGTTTATTCAAAAACAACACAGTAATACAATGATCCTTGTATTAGACCTCATGAAAACCAAATTGTTAAAAACCTGCAAAATAGACAAGAATTCAAATTTGAATTAAAACCAGAATTGAAAACAAGAAATAAAAACAGAAAAAGAAAAGGAGAGGAAAAAGACTTACCTGGACCTTACCTGGCCGTGTAGCCCACCAAACGGCCCAGCAGCCCCAGTCCAGCACAGCCCATCGCGGCCCAGCTACCGTTTCGCATGGATAAAGACGAGGAGACGTCGTCGTCTTCGTCTTCGTCACTGGACGCGCGGGAGCTCGCCACCGGGACGCCAACGCCACGTCCCGCGGTCGCCGCCGCTGTTGCTGACCGCCAGCACACGCCGGAGCACCTATAAAAGGCGCAGAGAACCTCCAATTCCCCTCTCTTCGCCCAATTCCTTCCCAAACCGAAACCCTAACGCGCTCGGACCCCGACTATCGCCGTCGATTGGGGAAGCCCCAGGCCTCGCCGTGCCCACCGTTGGGACCGCCGTCCTCGACATGGTCACCGTACGCGAGGAATCGAGCTGACGCGCCTCCCATCGACCGCGCCAGGTCGTCTTCTTCGACGCCGGCATCGAGCAATCTCGGCGACTACGACCTCCTCTCGCCTCGCCACCAAGCTCATCGTGCTCCTGGTGAGCTACTGAACCTCGAGGAGTACTTGGCTCGTTCGATTGCATGCCGTAGCACCGCCGCGTCGTTAGCCCGTGAGCACTGCCGCCGCCCCTCGCCGTCGTGCATGCTCCGGTGACCTATTTGGAGCGGCGCCACCACCATCGTGTTCGCCTCGTTGTCCTCTTTCCGTCGCACATCCATATGGCCCCGCGGGAACCCTGTATCGCCGGCGACGTCCACCACTGGCCACCGGCAGAGCACATAGTTGCCACATCGGCACCACGTGGCAGCTGACATGGCTAAGGCCCACCAGTCAGTGTCTATGTGTAGACTAGCCCGGGTGTGTTTAACCATTTCATTTCAAATTCAAATTCCATTAATATCTGAAACTTTGCAAATTTGTAGGAAATTCATATGAACTCAGAAAAATGTAAATAAGTTATTAAAATTCTTAGAAAAGAAAACTCCATCCAATAAAAATATAAAATGGAATTTTTATTTTTAATAAAAATTCAATTATTTAATACTTGTTATTTAAGCCTTTAAATTTAATTCTAAATTCAAATAAAATTCAATAATTAAGAAAAACTATTAAATCTAATAAAAACCAGTAAATAAATCAGGAAAATATTAAAACTAATTTTCCTTTACTTATTACTTATTAAATCCTTAATAGGAGGACTTAAGCCCTAATTAATAATTACCTTAATTATTAAATTCATTAAAAATAATAAATTGTCATATCCAATATTATTTTTATTTCAAACTCATTAATAACTTCAACTTGATAATGAAGTTATTAATCCAAGAATTATAGGGTAATTAGAAAACCCTAGTTCCATATGGTAGAAAACTAGGAACTCATCATTTCTTGTGTAATCCTAAACCCTAGGTTCATTTAGAAACCTAGCTTTATTACTACATGAGAACCTTAATTTGCCTCCAACCTAAACCCTAGGTTGGAACCTATGATCATAAAACTTACTTTGTATCCATAGATACATAGTAGCAACTAAATACTTGTCTTGGCCACATAAAATGTAGAAGAACTATCACTAACATATGAGTATCCCATATGTTCATTCTCATCAGACCTAACTAAACAAGGGGGGATCAACCAAGTGAAAAACCTAGATCCTATTACCAAAGTCATCATCCTTATTCATTCTTATTTAGCATCACACCATCGAGATGAACCCTAACAACAACCATACCTACTATTTTACCTTACATAACCCTGTTCCACTAAACCCTACTAGTGTGGGATATTTATCCACCATCCTATTTAGGCGTCAATTATTCCTTACTTAATAGAACCAACAGTAAAACCTAGACCACCTCAACCCTAATTGTAATACTTCTTAATATTTAAGAAGCATGTTCTTCAAAAGTTATTCTTTTGAAGTAACTAAAGAATCATCATCAACCCTGCTTATAAGGACCTATAAACCCTAGCCAGCTATCACTAGCAAGATAAACCAACCTTGACAACAACCATGTATAATGAATTGCTTAGGATGCCTAGGCTTATCTCAACCTTACAAGCCCTAGTTGCTGATGAATCCAACTATATTGTGATCCATCTTATACTTACTCCGAAACTACTTGGAACCAGAATAAATTATAGCAAACCACAAACCTAATTACCATACTTGTCCTTTATTAAAGAACATGTTCTTCAAAAGTTATTCTTTTAAAATATATGATAATTAATCATCAACCATGCCATATAGTACTAAAACTGACCACTGTTCTTTACTTATTAACATTATGCCAATTATCATTCTTTGTCTGCTCAATTGATTATTCTGCTCTATTAACTACCTGTTTATAATACCAAGTAATCACACCTGAATAAGAACCTTGTATGTGAATCACTCTAAAAGTGCAACACACCCTGAACCAATCATTACAAATCACTAATCCTAAATCATCGGGGTTGGGTCACGTTTAGAACGATTGCATCTCATACTTATGCATTATTGCATCCTTGCCAATCCTTTAAACATCGTCCTTACCGGACGATGATGCTATTTCAGAATTTGGAATTATTGCGTATCGAAGACCTTGTCTGCATAATCTTGCAGCCAAGAAAGGCAAGTTCATCACTTGCTCATGTCATTTGAGTACTTTTATCAAATTACTTGCAAAGTACTATGGTTATCACGATTGCATAAAAACCAAAACCACTATTTTCTTAACTATGAATATGACTATGTGGTGGGCAATGGAAACATGGATTGTGTTGATATGGTGGAGGTTCCATTGCAAGGGTTAATATCCATCTAGGACTAAACAACAATTGTCGCCAGTGATTCTTGTGCCGTAATACCCGTGTTAACCATAAGATCCGGAGTGGGACGGAGTAGTCAAAAGTGTTTCCACCTCTCGTTCATCAACGGATGCGCTTACCGTAGCAATTGTGTCTTGCGGAGCAACTTGAGGGTGGGGAGCCCCTTCTAATTCCCCACGGTATAGCAGTGCTTACCGTAGCGGTTGCGGCTTGCGGAACAACTTGAGGGTGGGGATCCCCTTCTAATTCCCCACGGTAATGTGGTCTATGATGGGTTGCAGCTACCGGCGAAGGAGTTTGGTTAACGAGTCCCAAACTGTTGTCGTTGTTGGGGTCCATCCTTAATTGGTGTAAGAGGACCGACGAGGACCCAGGGTCGGGGTATGCAACAAAGGGTGGGTGTTCGAGGTAGCGGAGGAACATGATTGGCTAGACCTTATACCGGGCCTCACACCAAAGGAAGTGTGGACGAGCTCGCGGCTCGGTTGGTACCAAGGTTAAGATCTCTTATGGGTAAAGCAACACACCTCTGCAGAGTGTAAAGAACCGTGACCTGTCACTCCCTGTTCCGGGATATGGAACTGCGAACGCGGCCGGAAAGGAGCTCCATGAAGTTCTAGTAAACCGGTGAAGGCTGACGGACATAGTTCTTCCGAATAAAAGCAACCTCTTGAAGAAATGGTTATGAAAACCTGCATGGGTATTAGACTTTCTGGTCTAATGCTGTAGCTAGTGCATTAAACACCTCTTCCCTATAATGAACTTGTTGAGTACGCTCGTACTCATCCCACTCTTAAATCCCCTGCTTAGATATGGAGGCATTGAAGGAGAATCTACAGTACAACTCGAAGGCCGAGGAGTCAACAACTACTTCACGAGACAGGACCTTGTCAGAAGAGTCAGATACCTCATCCAACAAGGAGAAAACCTAGTATAGCCATAGAAGGGAACTAGCTTCCTAAACCTAGCTCCTATTTAGCTAGAATCTATTCTTAGCCTTTATAGCTAGTTAAATACTCTACAAATAGAGTTCGTGATAGGATTAGACTACGAGTCGTTCTTCTGGATTTATCTGCAGTTTTACCTCATTGTAAAGTAGGAGGTCTGTGATGATCTTATGTAACGAGTCAATGTTGTAATTCTATAGACATGCCTTGGACCCGCATATGTTTCTGTTGTACCACTCTGAGCGATATAATACTCGTGGAACGGTGTTTCATTGGTATTATATCAGACTTGCATACTACACCATGCAGTGGTATGCCGGGTCACCACACCCCGGAAGCCATCTCCATCGACGTCACCGCCTCCATCATGCTCCGTGAGTAGTTCCCCCATGGACTACGGGTTCTAGCTGTAGCTAGTTGGTATTCTCTCCCCCATGTACTTCAATACAATGATCTCATGAGCTGCCTTACATGATTGAGATTCATCCGATGTAATCGGTGTTGTGTTTGTTGGGATCCGATGGATTGTTACATTATGATTGTCTATCTACAAAGTTTATGAAGTTATTGTTGCTGCAATCTTGTTGTGTTTAATGCTTGTCACTAGGGTCCGAGTGGCATGATCTTAGATTTAAGATCTATACTTATTGCTTAGATTGTATCTACAAGTTGTATGCACATGTCTATGTCCGGAACCAAAGGCCCCAAAGTGACAGAAATTGGGACAACTGGAGGGGAAGGCTTAGATATGAGGATCACATGTTTTCACGGAGTGTTAATGCTTTGATCCGGTGCTCTATTAAAAGGAGTACCTTAATTTCCAGTAGATTCCCTAGAGGCTCGGCTGCCACCGGCTGGTAGGACAAAAGATGGTGTACAAGTTTCTCATTGCGAGCACGTATGACTATATATGGAAAACATGCCTACATGATTAATGATCTTGATGTTCTGTCTTAATGCTATTTCAATCCTATCAATTGCCCAACTGTAATTTGTTCACCCAACACTTGTTATTGGAGAATTACCACTAGTGTAGATAGCTGGGAACCCCGGTCCATCTTTCATCATCATATACTCGTTTCTACATGTCATTGGAAGTAGTATCAACTATTTTCTGGTGCCATTGCCTCTGTGTTACTATTACTACTACTATGTTAATGTTACTATTGCTCTCATATCACTGCTACTTTCACATCACCCCTGTTACTAGTGCTTTTCCAGGTGCAGCTGAATTGACAACTCAGTTGTTAAGGCTTATAAGTATTCTTTACCTCCCCTTGTGTCGAATCAATAAATTTGGGTTTTACTTCCCTCGAAGACTGTTGTGATCCCCTATACTTATGGGTTATCAAGACTATTTTCTGGCGCCGTTGAAAGAACATTTCCCGCCCTTTTGGGTTTTGTGTGTTTGATGTCAACACTAGGTATATATTTATGTGTGTTGATGTAGACAGGTACAAGTTTTTAAGATATATATTTGATCGGCGAAATGGTTTGGCTGTTCTGAAGTTCTGAAGGCCTTTTTGTTTCTGGCGGAAGTTCCGGTCCCAGCAGGCGGAACTTCCGCCCTGGTACGTTCAGCAGAGGCCCTTCAGCGCAGTTTTGCTTGCTGTTTTTGTTCCCTGGCCGGAAGTTCCGATGCTGGTGGCCGGAAGTTCCGGTCAGCGGAACTTCCGCCCAACTTCCGGGCAAGTTCCGGAAATCGGCAATTGTGGCTCAGTATAGTCCAGTAAGGTTTTCTCACAATTCCGGAACTTGGCCGGAACTTCCGGTCACCGGAAGTTCCGCCCTAGTTCCGCCCAAACATATTCTGAACTGGATGTCTGACGAAGAATCTTCCTGGCGGAAGTTCCGGCCCTCCTGGCCGGTACTTCCGGTCCCAGCCGGAACTTCCGGCCCTCCTGGCCGGAACTTCCGGTGTTAGTGGATTTCGCCCCAACGGTCAGATCTGAGAGCTCCAATCATATAAATAGCTCTCTTCTCCAAGGGGACAAGTTGCTCAATCATTGCAAGAAAAATCTGCCAAGCTTCACCACCATTAGAGCCACCTCAAGAACACAAGTTTTGCAAGATCTCCTTCCTCCCCCAACCAAAGCTCTTGATCTTTGGAGATTCAAAGGAGAAGACACCGATCTACATCCTCACCGAAGCGTTTTTCATTTCCCCCTCATTTGTTTGAGGGATCTCATGCTAGTGTTCCTATTTGGTTCCCTAGTTGATTTGTGTTGATGTGTTCTTGTTGATTGTTGTATTGTTACAGATTTGGGAGCCTCCAATTCAGTTGTGGATGTGTGCCCCAAGAACCTTGTAAAGGCCCGGTTTCCGCCTGGAGGAAATCCCTTAGTGAAAGTGGGCTAGGCCTTCGTGGTGTTGCTCACCGGAGATCTGAGTGAAGCCTTCGTGGCTGTTGGTTTGGCTTTCGTAGCAACCACACTCCTCCAAACGTAGACGTACCTTCTTGCAAAGGAAGGGAACTACGGGAATCATCTCCGTGTCATCGCGTGCTCCACTCTCGGTTACCTCTATCCTATTCTATCTCTTATTGAGTAGTTATATCTTGCTTAGGTGCTTATCTTGTCATATAGGTAAATTCACTTAGTTGCATATCTAGAGAATTTACCTTTGTGTCAAGCCTAAATTGAAAAGGAACTAAAAATTGGTTAGCACCTATTCACCCCCCCTCTAGGTGCGGCATACGATCCTTTCAATTGGTATCAGAGCCTCGGCTCTTATTTCGGGATTAACCGCCTAAGAGTATGTCGGACGAGGAACCTTCGGTTGGGGCCGCTAAGACGGTCTCCATGGAAGACTTCAATTCATTGAAGTCCTCCATGGAAGCCCAAATGGAAAGCATGAAAAAGATGATTTTCGAGCTCTTGACTCCGGTCCCTCCCAAGGCTCCCATTGTAGAGGTAAAGGACACGGGTGCGTTAGAAGAGGGAGATGCTTCGGAATTACCCTCCTCTACCAAACCTGTGGAAGGTGATAACTTAAACACTATCAAAGCTCCCATTTCATCTCCTAGGGGAACTAGTGGAGGTGAGAGCTACAATCGAGTAGCTCCACCTTTTCTATCTCCCGATATACCGGTTCCCCATCCCCATATGAACATTCGGGGCGACCCACCTAAGTTTTCCATGGAGAATTTCGATACTTGGCAATTTGAGTTTCGCTCTCATGTTTGCAGTGCCTCCAATGAACTTTGGAGAATCATCATGGAAGGCTTCAAGCCATACAACCCCGACAAGTTGACTAGAAGAGAAGCGGTTGATAGTCAACTCAACAACACCGCCTTGCACATGATTCAAACTAGTGTGGGGACAAAGGACTTGCATCGTGTTCGGAACTACACCACCGCCAAGGAAGCTTGGGATGGTTTGGCCGCTAGTTGCATTGGAAGTGAGAGCACGAGGAGGAACAAGTATAATGCTCTTAAGAATAAAGCCGAAGGTTTCATGAGGCTACCGGATGAAGATCATGAAGTCATGTATGGAAGACTTCTCACCGTTGTCGATTCCTTCTGGCTTATTGGTGCCACCCACATCAATGACTCTTGGATCAAGGAGAAGTACATTGAATGCATGATGCCGTTTGTACCCATTGATGTCAAGACTCTTGTCGGGAGAGAATGCTATTCCTCTCTCACCTCTCAACAAGTCGTGCACGAGATGCAAGCTCTCAAGGTGCTTGAGCAAAACTCTCATGATTCTCGCAATCGAGCTCTTGGGATGACAAAAGGGTCCAACCTTGCCTTGGCGGTCAACTCCGTTGAAGAAGTGATTCCTCAAGAATCTTATAGGGCATCTTGGAGTATGTCCTATCCGGAAGACTTGGAACACCACTACCATGACCACATGGCATTCGATGCTAACTCCTTTTGGGTTGACCCATCCAAGGCCAAGGAAGACAACATCAAGAGAAACAACTCAAGGGGGTCCACAAGTTCGGGCCCAAGGACAAGATCTTGCTACAATTGTAATGACAAGCGCCATTTCATTGCCGAGTGCCCCTATGAGAATAGGGAAACTCATGGTGGAAGACTCATTCCCAAGGACAAGAGCAAAGATTCAAAGGGAAAATATTCAAAAGCCCCCAAGAAGACCAAGAAGGGCAAGAGGCCCTCAAAAATTGTGCTAGTGACTAGGGAAGAATATTCTTCCGATGAAGTTGAAAGTTCTAGTGATGATGAAGATGAAGAAAGCTCAAAGGAAGTGGCTGCCATTGTCACCACCAACATTCCCTCTTCATCTCTCTTTGAATCTCCCAATGAGAATCCTCACATCAAGAATGCACATTGCTTCATGGCAAGGTCCTCCTTGGACACATCTATTGTGCTATCAACTCAAGAAGAA
>NW_025900911.1:0-16969 GCF_022539505.1 Lolium rigidum | reverse complement strand
ATATAAACATTTATCATAAACATAAAGACATAAATAATAACCACTTTATTATTGCCTCTAGGGCATATCTCCTTCAAGAATCAATGCACACAGTTTACACAAGTGTTTGCTTCTAAGATAGAAAGAAGTGGGTGAACTGACTCAACATAAAGTAAAAGATAGGCCCTTCGCAGAGGGAAGCATTGATTACTATATTTGTGCTAGAGCTTTTTATTTTGAAAACAAGAAACAATTTTGTCAACGGTAGTAATAAAGCATATGTGTTATGTATAAGATATCTTATAAGTTGCAAGCCTCATGCATAGTATACTAATAGTGCTCGCACCTTGTCCTAATTAGCTTGGATTAACACGGATTATCATTGCATAGCATATGTTTCAACCAAGTGTCACAAAGGGGTACCTCTATGCCGCTCTGTACAAAGGTCTAAGGAGAAAGCTCGCATTGGATTTCTCGCTTTTGATTATTCTCAACTTAGACATCCATACCGGGACAACATAGACAACAGATAATGGACTCCTCTTTAATTAATGCATAAGCATTCAACAACAGTTAATATTCTCATAAGAGATTGAGGATTAGTTGTCCACACTGAAACTTCCACCATGAATCATGGCTTTAGTTAGCGGCCCAATGTTCTTCTCTAACAGTATGCATACTCAAACCATTTGATCATGAAAATCTCCCTTACTTCGGACAAGACGAACATGCATAGCAACTCACATGATATTCAACAAAGGTAAAAGTTGATGGCGTCCCCGAAACATGGTTACCGCTCAACAAGCAACTTATTAAGAAATAAGACACATAAGTACATATTCTTCACCACAATAGTTTTTAAGGCTATTTTCCCATGAGCTATGTATTGCAAAGACAAAGGATAGAATTTTTAAAGGTAGCACTCAAGTAATGTACTTTGTAATGGCAGAGAAATACCATGTGGTAGGTAGGTATGGTGGACACAAATGGCATGGTTATTGGCTCAAGGATTTGGATCACGAGAAGAATTCCTCTCAATACAAGGCTAGGCTAGCAAGGTTGTTTGAAGCAAACTCAAGTATAAAATGGTGCAGCAAGACTCACATATGAACATATTGTAAGCATTATAAGACTTTACATCGTCTCCTTGTTGTTCAAACACCTCAACCAGAAAATATCTAGACTCTAGAGATCAATCATGCAAACCAAATTTTAACAAGCTCTATGTAGTTATTCATTAATGAGTACAAGGTACATGCTGCAAGAGCTTAAACATGATCTATATGAGCACAACAATTTCCAAGTATCACATTATTCAATACATTAAACCATTTACCACATGCGGCATTTTCTGTTTCCAACCATATAACAATGAATGAAATAGTCCAACTTTCGCAGTGAACATTAAAGATAAAGCTAAGAACATATGTGTTCATACGAAACATCGGAGCGTGTCTCTCTCCCAAATAAAGAATGCTAGGATCCGATTTATTCAAACAAAAACAAAAACAAAAACAAGCAGACGCTCCAAGTAAAGCACATAAGATGTGACGGAATAAAAATATAGTTTCACTAGAGGAACCTGATAAGTTGTCGATGAAGAAGGGATGCCTTGGGCATCCCCAAGCTTAGACGCTTGAGTCTTCTTAAAATATGCAGGGATGAACCACGGGGGCATCCCCAAGCTTTGACTTTTCACTCTTCTTCATCATATTGTATCATCCTCCTCTCTTGACCCTTGAAAACTTCCTCCACACCAAACTCGAAACAAAATCATTAGAGGGTTAGTGCATAATTAAAAATTCACATATTCAGAGGTGACACAATCATTCTTAACACTTCTGGACATTGCACAAAGCTACTGGAAGTTAATGGAACAAAGAAATCCATCCAACACAGCAAAAGAGGCAATGCGAAATAAAAGGCGAGAATCTGTCAAAACAGAACGATCCGTAAAGACGAATTTTAAAGAGGCACCAGACTTGCTCGGATGAAAATGCTCAAATTGAATGAAAGTTGCGTACATATCCGAGGATCACTCACGTAAATTGGCAGATTTTTCCGAGTTACCTACGGAGAATCATACCCAAATTCCTGACGATAAGAAATCTGTTTCGCGCCAGTAATCCAAATCTAGTATCATCTTTACTATCAAAGACTTTACTTGGCACAACAATGCAATAAAATAAAGATAAGGAGATGTTGCTACAGTAGTAACAACTTCCAAGACTCAAATATAAAACAAAATTGCTGTAGTAAAATAAAGACATGGGTTATCTCCCAAGAAGTGCTTTCTTTATAGCCATTAAGATGGGCTCAGCAGTTTTAATGATGCACTCGTAAGAAATAATAGTTGAAGCAAAAGAGAGCATCAAAAGCAAATTCTAAACAAATTTAAGCCTAACCCACTTCCTATGAAAAGAAATCTTGTAAATAAACAAGTCATGTAGGCATAATGCAACAAGCATAGAAGGATAAAACAAGTGTAACTTCAAGATTCTCAACATAAAGAGGGGAAACTTAATATTATTAAGATGCATACAACCATGTTTCCCTCTCTCATAATAACTTTCAGTGGCATCATGAACAAATTCAACAATGTAACTATCACATAAAGCATTCTTATTCACATGCATAAAAGTATCATTACTCTCCACATAAGCATAATCATTCTTATTAATTGTAGTGGGAGCAAATTCAACAAAGTAGCTATCATTATTATTCTCATCAATTGTAGGAGGCATAGTATAATTACAATAAAATTTACTCTCCATAGTAGGCGGCACCAAAATTATAATCATCATATATGGGAGGCATATCATAATCAACATAAACTTTCTCCTCAATACCCGGAGGGCTAAAGAGATCATTTTCATCAAAACCGACCTCCCCAAGCTTAGAATTTTCTATATCATTAGCAACAATGGTGTTCAAAGAGTTCATACTAATATCATTGCTACTAGCATGCAAATAAGGTTCCATAGGTTTTTTAATTTTCGCATTAAACCATTCATGTCTTGACTCAGGAAATAGTACAAAAAGCTCACGAGATGTTTTCCATTATGCCTTACTAGTGTTTAACAAGAAACAAAAAGATGCAATTGCAGGATCTAAAGGAAATAGCTTCGAGCACACACACAACGGCAACAGAAAAGTACTTAGTTACCTGGGACCGGAATATGAGTGCCTTTTACCTTTCCTCCCCGGCAACGGCGCCAGAAAAGTGCTTGATGTCTACGGGTGCTTCTATTCTTGTAGACAGTGTTGGGCCTCCAAGAGTAGAGGTTTGTAGAATAGCAGCAAGTTTCCCTTAAGTGGATCACCCAAGGTTTATCGAACTCAGGAAGAAAGAGGTCAAAGATATCCCTCTCAAGCAACCCTGCAATCACGATACAAGAAGTCTCTTGTGTCCCCAACACACCTAATACACTTGTCAGATGTATAGGTGCACTAGTTCGGCAAAGAGATGGTGAAATACAAGTAGTATGGATGTATATGAGTGGTAATAACAATCTGAATAAAATATGGCAGCGAGTAAACATGCAACAGAACAGTAAATAAACAGAGTTTCGATGCTTAGAAACAAGGCCTAGGGATCATACTTTCACTAGTGGACACTGATACGTCTCCGACGTACCGATAATTTCTTATGTTCTATGCCATATTATTGATGATACCTACATGTTTTATGCACACTTTATGTCATATTCGTGCATTTTCTGGAACTAACCTATTAACAAGATGCCGAAGTGCCGGTTCTCGTTTCTCGCTGTTTTTGGTTTCGAAATCCTAGTAACAAAATATTCTCGGAATTGTACGAAACGAAGACCCAGGGGCCTATTTTGCCACGAACCTTCCAGAAGACCGAAGAGCATACGAAGTGGGGCCACGAGGTGGCGACACCACATGGCGACGCGGCCAAGGGGGAGGGCCCGCGCCGCCCTGTGGTGTGGGCTCCTCGTTAGCCCCCCGACTCTGCCCTTCCGCCTACTTAAAGCCTCCGTCGCGAAACCCCTGATGCGAAAAACCACGATACGGAAAACCTTACTGAGACGCCGCCGCCGCGGGATCCCATCTCGGGGGATTCTCGGAGATCTCCTCCGGCACCCTGCCGGAGAGGGGATTCATCTCCCGGAGGACTCTACACCACCATGGTCGCCTCCCGGAGTGATGAGTGAGTAGTTCACCCCTGGACTATGGGTCCATAGCAGTAGCTAGATGGTTGTCTTCTCCTCATTGTGCTTCATTGTTGGATCTTGTGAGCTGCCTAACATGATCAAGATCATCTATCCGTAATACTCTATGTTGTGTTTGTCGGGATCCGATGGATAGAGAATACCATGTTATGTTAATTATCAAGTTATTACATATGTGTTGTTTATGATCTTGCATGCTCTCTCGTTACTAGTAGAGGCTCGGCCAAGTTTTTGCTTTTAACTCCAAGAGGGAGTATTTATGCTCGATAGTGGGTTCATGCCCGCATTGACACCGGGACAAGTGACGAAAGTTCTAAGGTTGTGTTGTGCTTGTTGCCACTAGGGATAAAACATTGGCGCTATGTCCGAGGATGTAGTTGTTGATTACATTACGCACCATACTTAATGCAATTGTCTCGTTGCTTTGCAACTTAATACCGGAAGGGGTTCGGACGATAACCTCGAAGGTGGACTTTTAGGCATAGATGCGGTTGGATGGCGGTCTATGTACTTTGTCGTAATGCCCAATTAAATCTCACTATACTTATCATGCCATGTATGTGCATTGTTATGCCCTCTCTATTTGTCAATTGCCCGACCGTAATTTGTTCACCCAACATGCTTTTATCTTATGGGAGAGACACCTCTAGTGAACTGTGGACCCCGGTCCATTCTTTTAATACTGAAATACAAATCTGCTGCAATACTTGTTTTACTGTTTTCTTGCAAACAATCATCTTCCACACAATACGGTTAACCCTTTGTTACAGCAAGCCTGGTGAGATTGACAACCTCACTTGTTTCGTTGGGGCAAAGTACTTTGGTTGTGTTGTGCGGGTTCCACGTTGGCGCCGGAATCTCCGGTGTTGCGCCGCACTACATCCCGCCGCCATCAACCTTCAACGTGCTTCTTGACTCCTACCGGTTCGATTAAACCTTGGTTTCTAACCGAGAGAAACTTGCCGCTGTGCGCATCACACCTTCCTCTTGGGGTTCCCAACGGACGTGTCAACTACACGCATCAAGCAAATTTCCGGCGCCGTTGTCGGGAGATCAAGACACGCTGCAAGGGGAGTCTCCACTTCCCAATCTCTTTACTTTGTTTTTGTCTTGCTTTATTTTATTTACTACTTTGTTTGCTGCATTATATCAAAACACAAAAAAATTAGTTGCTAGTTTTACTTTATTTACTGTCTTGCACTCTATATCAAAAACACAAAAAAATTAGTTACTTGCATTTACTTTACTTATTTCATCATGTTTCCTTTTAATTTTACCACAAAAAACATACCGGTAGGACAAGGGTCTATAATTGGGAGGAACAATATAGAAGAATTTTTCACCCATGTTAGTACCGTTGAAGATTTTGAAGATAGACACTTGGTAGAACTTGCTCCTACTTATGAAATTGCTGCTTCTGCTTTAGTTCGCTTGTTGGAAACTAAATTTGTTAATCTCAATCCTATAATCCAACACATGTTTCTTACACTTGGTGATTTGGAAGAGGGGGAAAAGAAAGATTTTGTTTTAGAAACCCTTCTTAGAGAATTTGGTGGTCTAGCAAGAGAGGCTAGAAAGGTCTTCGCTAAATTTAATATGCTTGGTTCTCATACTAATTTTGTTGGTCTCCTTAAAAAAATGGATATGGATAGGATAAGGTACGCTAATAATGCTAATGATGGTGGGGAGATCAAAGCACCAATACCATGTAAACTCCTAGCTATGAATGATGCACTAGAAAATAACTATGCTTGGCTTGTTCCTGAAAATTTGTTTGATGAGAGTAGCAAGCCCAAGACTAATGAAAAGGGAGACGCTGAAACTTATGTATCCAATATACTATGCATGGTTGAGAAAACTCCAAACCCCGCTGTAGGTGCACCACCCTTTGATGTTACTTGAGATACACTTTCTTCGCCTAGCTGAAAGGCGTTAAAGAAAAGCGCTTATGGGAGACAACCCATGTTTTTACTACAGTATTTTTGTTTTATATTTGTGTCTTGGAAGTTGTTTACTACTGTAGCAACCTCTCCTTATCTTAGTTTTGAGTTTTGTTGTGCCAAGTAAAGTCTTTGATAGTAAAGTAAGTACTAGATTTGGATTACTGCGCAGTTCCAGATTTCTTTGCTGTCACGAATCTGGGTCTACCTCCCTGTAGGAAGCTCAGAAAATTAAGCCAATTTACGTGCATGATCCTCAGATATGTACGCAACTTTCATTCAATTTGAGCATTTTCATTTGAGCAAGTCTGGTGGCCTAATAAAATCCATCTTTACGGACTGTTCTGTTTAGACAGATTCTGCCTTTTATTTTGCATTGCCTCTTTTGCTATGTTCGATGAATTTCTTTGATCCATTAATGTCCAGTAGCTTTATGCAATGTCCAGAAGTGTTAAGAATGATTGTGTCACCTCTGAACATGTGAATTTTTATTATGCACTAACCCTCTAATGAGTTGTTTCGAGTTTGGTGTGGAGGAAGTTTTCAAGGATCAAGAGAGGAGTATGATGCAATATGATCAAGGAGAATGAAAGCTCTAAGCTTGGGGATGCCCCGGTGGTTCACCCCTGCATATTATAAGAAAAATCAAGCGTCTAAGCTTGGGGATGCCCAAGGCATCCCCTTCTTCATCGACAACATTATCGAGTTCCTCCCCGAAACTATATTTTTATTCCGTCACATCTTATGTACTTTGCTTGGAGCGTCGGTTTGTTTTTGTTTTTGTTTTGTTTGAATAAAATGGATCCTAGCATTCACTTTATGGGAGAGAGACACGCTCCTCTGTAGCATATGGACAAATATGTCCTTAGGCTCTACTCATAGTATTCATGGCGAAGTTTCATCTTCGTTAAATTGTTATATGGTT
The DNA here is from genome assembly GCF_022539505.1 of Lolium rigidum. Lineage (NCBI taxonomy): Eukaryota > Viridiplantae > Streptophyta > Magnoliopsida > Poales > Poaceae > Lolium > Lolium rigidum. The sequence goes on along the minus strand of NW_025900911.1, from coordinate 9,929 downwards.
GGAATTGAAAAATGCTACATGTAGTAACTCTAAAATGTCTTGGATAATTTGATACTTGGAAATTGTTGTGCTCATGTTTAAGCTCTTGCATCATATACTTTGCACCCATTAATGAAGAAACACTTAGAGCTTGCTAATTTGGTTTGCATATTTGGTTTCTCTAGAGTCTAGATAACATCTAGTATTGAGTTTTGAACAACAAGGAAGACGGTATGGAGTCTTATAATGTTTACAATATGTCTTTTATGTGAGTTTTGTCTGTACCGTTCATCCTTGTGTTTGTTTCAAATAACCTTGCTAGCCTAAACCTTGTATCGAGAGGGAATACTTCTCATGCATCCAAAATCCTTGAGCCAACCACTATGCCATTTGTGTCCACCATACCTACCTACTACATGGTATTTATCCGCCATTCCAAAGTAAATTGCTTGAGTGCTACCTTTAAAATTCCATCATTCACCTTTGCAATATATAGCTCATGGGACAAATAGCTTAAAAACTATTGTGGTATTGAATATGTACTTATGCACTTTATCTCTTATTAAGTTGCTTGTTGTGCGATAACCATGCTTCGGGGACGCCATCAACTATTCTTTGTTGAATATCATGTGAGTTGCTATGCATGTCCGTCTTGTCCGAAGTAAGAGAGATCTACCACCTTTATGGTTGGAGCATGCATATTGTTAGAGAAGAACTTTGGGCCGCTAACTAAAGCCATGATTCATGGTGGAAGTTTCAGCTTTGGACATATATCCTCAATCTCATATGAGAATAATAATTGTTGCCACATGCTTATGCATTAAAGAGGAGTCCATTATCTCGTTGTCCATGTTGTCCCGGTATGGATGTCTAAGTTGAGAATAATCAAAAGCGAGAAATCCAAAATGCGAGCTTTCTCCTTAGACCTTTGTACAGGCGGCATGGAGGTACCCCATTGTGACACTTGGTTAAAACATGTGCATTGCAAAGATCCGGTAGTCCAAGTTAATTAGGACAAGGTGCGGGCACTATTAGTATACTATGCATGAGGCTTGCAACTTGTAAGATATAATGTACATAACTCATATGCTTTATTACTACCGTTGACAAAATTGTTTCATGTTTTCAAAATAAAAGCTCTAGCACAAATATAGCAATCGATGCTTTCCTCTTTGAAGGACCATTCTTTTTACTTTTATGTTGAGTCAGTTCACCTATCTCTCTCCACCTCAAGAAGCAAACACTTGTGTGAACTGTGCATTGATTCCTACATACTTGCATATTGTACTTGTTATATTACTCTATGTTGACAATTATCCATGAGATATACATGTTACAAGTTGAAAGCAACCGCTGAAACTTTATCTTCCTTTGTGTTGCTTCAATACCTTTACTTTGATTTATTGCTTTATGAGTTAACTCTTATGCAAGACTTATTAGTACTTGTCTTGAAGTACTATTCATGAAAAGTCTTTGCTTTATGATTCACTTGTTTACTCATGTCATTACCATAGTTTTGATCGCTGCATCCACTACATATGTTTACAAATAGTATGATCAAGGTTATGATGGCATATCACTTCAGAAATTATCTTTGTTATCGTTTTACCTGCTCGGGACGAGCGTAACTAAGCTTGGGGATGCTTGATACGTCTCCGACGTATCGATAATTTCTTATGTTCTATGCCATATTATTGATGATACCTACATGTTTTATGCACACTTTATGTCATATTCGTGCATTTTCTCGGAACTAACCTATTAACAAGATGCCGAAGTGCCGCTTCTCGTTTCTCGCTGTTTTTGGTTTCGAAATCCTAGTAACGAAATATTCTCGAATTGGACGAAACGAAGACCCGGGGCCTATTTTGCCACGAACCTTCCGGAAGACCGAAGAGCATACGAAGTGGGGCCACGAGGTGGCGAAACCACATGGCGGCGCGGCCAAGGGGGGGCCCGCGCCGCCCTGTGGTGTGGGCCCCTCATTAGCCCCCCGACTCTGCCCTTCCGCCTACTTAAAGCCTCCGTCGCGAAACCCCTGAGGCGAAAAACCACGATACGGAAAACCTTACTGAGACGCCGCCGCCGCCGATCCCATCTCGGGGGATTCTGGGATCTCCTCCGGCACCCCGCCGGAGAGGGGATTCATCTCCCGGAGGACTCTACACCGCCATGGTCGCCTCCGGAGTGATGAGTGAGTAGTTCACCCCCGGACTATGGGTCCATAGCAGTAGCTAGATGGTTGTCTTCTCCTCATTGTGCTTCATTGTTGGATCTTGTGAGCTGCCTAACATGATCAAGATCATCTATCCGTAATACTCTATGTTGTGTTTGTCGGGATCCGATGGATAGAGAATACCATGTTATGTTAATTATCAAGTTATTACATAGGTGTTGTTTATGATCTTGCATGCTCTCTCGTTACTAGTAGAGGCTCGGCCAAGTTTTTGCTTTTAACTCCAAGAGGAGTATTTATGCTCGATAGTGGGTTCATGCCCGCATTGACACCTGGGACAGAGTGACGAAAAGTTCTAAGGTTGTGTTGTGCTCGTTGCCACTAGGGATAAAACATTGGCGCTATGTCCGAGGATGTAGTTGTTGATTACATTACGCACCATACTTAATGCAATTGTCTCGTTGCTTTGCAACTTAATACCGGAAGGGGTTCGGACGATAACCTCGAAGGTGGACTTTTTAGGCATAGATGCAGTTGGATGGCGGTCTATGTACTTTGTCGTAATGCCCAATTAAATCTCACTATACTTATCATGCCATGTATGTGCATTGTTATGCCCTCTCTATTTGTCAATTGCCCGACTGTAATTTATTCACCCAACATGCTTTTATCTTATGGGAGAGACACCTCTAGTGAACTGTGGACCCCGGTCCATTCTTTTAATACTGAAATACAAATCTGCTGCAATACTTGTTTTACTGTTTTCTTGCAAACAATCATCTTCCACACAATACGGTTAACCCTTTGTTACAGCAAGCCGGTGAGATTGACAACCTCACTGTTTCGTTGGGGCAAAGTACTTTGGTTGTGTTGTGCAGGTTCCACGTTGGCGCCGGAATCTCTGGTGTTGTGCCGCACTACATCCCGCCGCCATCAACCTTCAACGTGCTTCTTGACTCCTACTGGTTCGATTAAACCTTGGTTTCTAACTGAGGGAAACTTGCCGCTGTGCGCATCACACCTTCCTCTTGGGGTTCCCAACGGACGTGTCAACTACACGCATCAGACACTCTCAACATTGATCACATAATAAAACCACTCTACACTCTCTTGTTGGATGATGAACACCACTAATTGCGTAGGGCTACAAGAGCACCTCAATGCCGGAGTTAACAAGCTCCACAACATTCAATGTTCATATTTAAATAACCTTAGAGTGCATGATAGATCATTCCAATTACACCAAGTACTAACATAGCATGCACACTGTCACCATCACACTATGAAGGAGGAATAGATCACATCAATACTATCATAGCAATAATTAACTTCATAATCTACAAGATATTGCAATCATAACCTACGCCAAGTACTACACGATGCACACACTGTCACCATTACACCATGGATGAGGAATAGAGTACTTTAATAACATCACTAGAGTAACACATAGATGAATAGTGATACAAAACTCATATGAATCTCAATCATGTAAGGCAGCTCATGAGATCATTGTATTGAAGTACATAGGAGAGAGATTAACCACATAGCTACCGGTAAAGCCCCGAGCCTCGATGGAGAACTACTCCCTCCTCATGGGAGACAGCAGCGTTGATGAAGATGGCGGTGGTGTCGATGGAGATGCCTTCCGGGGGCACTTCCACGTCCCGGCGGCGTGCCAGAACAGAGACTCCTGTCCCCCAGATCTTGGCTTCGCGATGGCTGCGGCTCTGGAAGGTTTCTCGTACCGTGGTTTTTTCGTATCGAGGTTTTAGGTCGAGGAGGCTTAAATAGGCGAAGAGGCGGAGTCGGAGGGCTGACGGGGCAGCCACACGCAGGGGGCGCCCCCCCCCTTGGGCCGCGCCGCCCTATCATCTGGTGGCCCTGTGGCCCCCCTCTGGTGGCTCTCGGTGTTCTGGAAGCTTCGTGGAATTCTAAGATGCTGGGCGTTGATTTCGTCCGATTCCGAGAATATTTCCTTACTAGGATTTCTGAAACCAAAAACAGCAGAAAACAGGAACTGGCACTTCGGCATCTCGTCAATAGGTTAGTTCCGGAAAACACATAATAATAACATATAATGTGTATAAAACATGTGGGTATTGTCATAAAACAAACATGGAACATAAGAAATTATAGATACGTTTGGAACGTATCATTCATACACTTAATTTTTTGTCACGCAAGATGAATCGATCTTGGCTGGTTGTACTCGCGCGAGACATGCGCGTACGCGGGCGCTGGTACTCGTTGGAGCAACACGCGCAAGAGAAGTACTCGCGCGAGGGATGCACGTACTCGCGTGGAAGGAATGCGCTGCAAGGCACTGCTAGCTTGCCACGTGTTTTTTACGGTTCCGCGACGGATTAGACCTTCGTAGAGGTTGGTCTCTGCCTAGTCCTACCGGTAGCTATTTCGGTAACTTGCGTGAAAGGGAAAAAATGGAGAGACAACCAAACAGGCCCTAAAATCTGTCTTTCTCTACAGCTCAACCTTCATTCGGTCTCTTCAGATCCCTGGTGGACCTCCACCTCGGCGTGGGCTTCGGGCTTCCGTCAAGAAGAAGATGACGGCCGGCCGGCCGAGCAAAGCCAACCTGCCGAGGTGGCGGGCCGCTCCAGCCCCCTCCCATGCCCTAGGATATATTACAAAGTTGGCCCAAAGGTTGTTCCGTGTGGCGGGCCGCAGTGCTTATGTTTCCTTCTTCTAACTCCAGATGACTATGCCTAAAGTTAGTTTAATCTTGACAGATTAGAAATCAAACAACAAGCAATAAATTCAGTTTCATAACTTGCACACACAAGAAAAGAATTGCCAATGGTTACTAGTCGCAATATCTACTATCTACCCATTTTTCTCGTTTCCTAAACCTAGAGCTCTGATATCACTTTAACTGTCACGTCCCGAGACCGGGCCTGAACGAGACAGCCGCCGCGCGCCTATAAACCGACAGGCTTATACTCGCGCAAGGATAAAAAGTGCAGGCATAAACCAGCACAGTGGATCTCGAGAAACTCAAATGCAACATTTTACTAGTTTCTTTACAATTAAACAAGAGCTACAACTAGATTCTGTAATCCGCTTCCCTCCCGCTGGTCCAGCCTAATCTCCGATCGACGAACTTTTCTGTTGCGCAACTCTGATAAAAATATTGGGGAGCTAGGGTGAGTACGACAAGTCATACTCAACAAACCGATTATACACAATCATATAAATTATAAAATAGAAATTCTTTTATAAAAACAAAAGGTGGTTAAAGTATTAAGCATATTAAAAACACATGGTGCCACACATGAAAGTAAGTTTCTCTACCCGGGAATCACAGGGGTGAAATTCACACTTTTACACTCTGCAGAGGGATACTCCGACATCGACAGCCTCAAATAGCACCACACAGGCGATAGAAGAGCAGAGCCCTTTGGCCCACTAGAACCCGGACACCTGAACCTACGGATTCATCATCGACACGTTCCACAACAGGGCCGTCCCCAGCGTAGAACTCAGTCAGTCCCATACCTGGACTGTGACCGGTACAATATGTTTACCTTCGTAACACCAAGTTTTCTCTTATGAAAACATCATTTTCTTAGCTGATGACTTTCTATTGATATTCGTGCTAAGCCCGGTTCGTATCGGTGGCTCGTATAACGACCCCGAACATTAGCCCACAAATATCTCAACATAATTCTCACATATCTCATATCAAATAATGAATCAGCTATCAAGTAATGAATCAGCAAAATCTATTCTACCAAAATATATGAGAGAGTATAAAGCAGCTTGCCTTGGATAAAAGGTACTTGTCTCGGCATAAAATTCAGATTGATGTATAGCTCCCAAAAGGAAACCAGCAACGATATAAACCAATAGCATTGCAAACATCAATCTACTGGTCGGCACTCTTCTACTATGGAATAGTAGCTCATCCTCCGCTATGTAATTCCTTCTACTCTGAAGGATGGATTAACAGCACCTCCACCTCCTCCTGTATATGTTTTCACCTCCTCCAGGACACACGCTCATGGTTTATACAAGAGGAAAATTCAGACAAGTACCTTTTAAGAGATGCGCACAGCTTTTTTATTAGATTATTTACAACATCTTACAAGAGCAATACAAAAGTTCAAACTCTAAGCCACCTCGCAAAACCTACAGATGGACGAAGGGGGTGACAAAACACCAACTCACATCATCGAAAAATCAAATGCCTTCCCAAGCCGCCCAATAGCAGGTGAGAAGCACATCTAGTTAAGAAGACTCTCAGCGCACGTCAACGCACACACCACAGAAGTTGCTACCGCCCTCTTCCTCGACCACATCTTCAAAAGGGATCATCGCATTAAGCTTGCAAGGCCTACCGTCGATGCCACCATAACGCCAGACGGCTCCACCATCATGCACGCATACATCATCCCGCATTCGTCGTCGATACCCCGCAGCACCATGCCACCGAGACTCGGCGCCATCGATGTGGTAGATGAATACCACTCCATAAACATCCGCCAACATCCAGCAGCTGCTCCAAAAACGATGCCCCAAAGAGGTAGAAACACGCAGGTAGCGTCGCCATCGTCCGATCCGGGAGACCTAGATCTAGGGTTTCCCCCGGAGCAGCACGAGTGGGTAGATGCAGGTTGTGACGATGATGCCTTCAAGAAGGTTACGACGTGTGACGCCTCCATTGTCCGCCAAGACCAGAGTCGGAGCACAGTTTTCACCGGCGGCCGCGCATCCCCAACTCTCCAAGTGTAGTGCCGAGGCAAGCAAAGATGATGCCTTCTACAAGGTAACGACTCCAATCGACGCCGCCATCATCCGCCAAGATCGAGATCGAAGCACGGTTTTAACTGGCTGCCACAACACCCCCAACTCGACATCGACTGGATCTTCACCGCTAGAGATCGATGTGGGATCCCAAGATCCTCCACCCCAGATCCCAATAAGGTCGTCCACCTCCGGAGAGGAGGAGGACGCCACCGCCGATTCCGAGGCCACCGCCCCGACGCGCCCAGGTGATGTGGGCAGAACCACCCTCGTTGCAAGCCACGGGATCCCGCAGTGCTCAGGCCCTCACGAGCCCACCCCACCGCCGCATCGCCGCCGCCGCGCCTCAGGCAGTCGTCGCCACGCACCACCGCGGGTAGAAGATGGAGAAACGGGCGCTGCCGCAGCTCCGCCTAGCCGCTGCAGCAGAGTCCCCATCGCCGCCACGTCGCGCGGGCTTTGCCCGGCAACATCACCGGCGGCGGCAGAGGAGAGGGAGGTGGGAGGTAGATGAACATATTTTCTGTCCATTACTATATGAAATCGACTTATTTTCTCTGTTATAAGTTATAACTATTGGACCAATTCATGGAGTTCACCCTGGAATCCAGAGCCGGCCCTGCGTGGATCAAGAGCATCGGAAGCTACTCAAGTCCTTTCAAGTGTGAGCCGAACAATATATGTTACCCCTAAATGTCCTAATCTGAACCTCCGCCAATCGGATATCACTCAGCAATCTAGTCGGAATCAATGGTATGCCCCTGCTGGGTCACTAGCCACTTCCATTCGCTAGAATACACTGGGTACCACCAGAATTTAAATGTTTGAAGTCAACATGGTTGACAATGAGGTAACGGAGCAGAATGTCAGAAGTCAAAACTGAGTTAACCGAATAGTGTGCCATTTGCATCATAAATAGTAACTAAAAAGCAATGGCATACTACTACTCGCAATTAAGGAGAGAACTAATGGCATTGTCATAAAATTTTATTTTATTTATCACAGCCAAATCAAACTCATTCTAGATAACACATAAGTACGTACAGAAATGCACACGCCGGGAAGAAAACCAAACACACATATACGCATGCGGCATGCAACTTTATTGATTAGTTATTCTTGGACGACGCCTTGGGCGGCATGGTCCTGAGCATCAAGCCCTCGCCGCCGGGCCGCTCCTCCACGGCGTAGGGCAAGTGCGTCCCGAACACCATGTCCCAGGTCACGAAGAACAGGTCGGAGAAGTTGTGCCTCACGCCGCGGGGCAGGTGGTGCACGCCGTGGTGCGCGGCGCCGTTCCAGACCCACCGCAGGCGGCGCGGCAGGAGGCTCAGCCCGCAGTGGATGTCGATGCCCTGGACGGTGCACAGCGTGAGGAACACGGCCGTGGCGCACGGCGATGAGGAGGACAGGCCGGAGGCGAGGACGGCGAGCGAGCCGCCCGCCGTGTCCGCGATCAGGGCCTCCAGCGGGTGCCCGTAGATGGCGCCGAACGCGTAGGGCACCACGATGCGGTGGTGCCACGAGTGGAGGTGCCGGTAGATGAACCGGTTCCGGTGCGCCAGCCGGTGCCACGCGTACCGGTACGCGTCGAACACCACCACCGCCACCGCGATCTGCCGCGCCGCCGTCAGGTACGACGTCGCCGTTGCTCGTCCTCTTCCTCCTCCTGTAAGCTGTGAACATATATGTAATGTACGGGGACGGTCAGTGGCTGTGTGCACAACATCATAAGATCAGGCTGGGGCGGTGCCGGCGGCGAGGTTACATACCACGGTGAGCACTGCGACGGCCGCGAGCTGCATAGCGTGCTGCGTGAGCACGTTGGCGAGGACGGCGCGCTTGGACACCATGTTCTTGCTGTCTTCTTCGTCCTTGGAGTTCAGCCTGTACTTGTCTATCACCCGAGCGTGGCCGAGCGCCATGTGGACGCCGGAGTAGGCCCAGTACACGACGATGGGAACGACGGCGGCCACAGCGTCCTCGACGGTCACCGCCGCCATGTCGATCGATACGTAAAGGTCGATGTGTTTTTCTTGATAGCGAGTAGCAATTGCTACCTAGGAGCTTGGGTGTAATGCACACGACTGTTTGATGTCTTTTAGTGTGTCTTGTGAAATAACCTAGTACGATCCATTCTGTATTTATACATGCATGGTCGCGTGGATGACATATTTTGTATGGAGTTCAACTGTTTGACCGCATGCAAAGTCGTCACTGTACGGGTTGCCATGTTTGATCGATGTCAAGCTTGGCGTGGATGCGGTTATAACTAGGGTCCTTGTCTTCATTTCTAGGGCTCCTTTGATTCAAAGGATTTGCATAGGAATTGTGTAGGATTTGGTTCCTATGGGAAAATTTCCTATACATATTGTTTGATTCATAGGAATATAGCCTATAGGAAAAATTCCTATAGGAATCTTGTAGTGTAATTCCTATAGGAAAAAAGCATTAGCCCATACCTCATGGAAAAATTCCTTTGCTACAATCAAACAAACTTCATCTTCCTATAGGATTCAAATAGACATGCCATTCCAATCCTATACCTTTCCTATTCCTATGTTTTTCCTATCCTTCAAATCAAAGGAGCCCCTAGTATTTACCTTCTGGAGAACTTGTGAAGGTAGAAAGACATCCATTCGCCAAAAAAAAAAAGGACAAGTAGCCGATGGGCCTAGAATTAGTAGAATGGTTTTGCTAACTCCCAGTCGACTAAGAATTCAGTTAGAAACCATGTAGTTTAAAAGCCATTAGATTTGCATCGCATGTGCGTCCTGTAATTTGCAATTAATAAATTAGTAGTTATAACTGAAATTTTTGGTTGCAAGTGGGTTTCAACTGAGATATTTTTTAAAAGATCCAAGTAAGGTTGCCACTAAGATTGAATGTCATCACGTGATTGAGAATTGGATGCACCCTTGGTTTAAATGGCCCTTCATCATACATGAAATTTCGGGGGAAATAGAGGAACACTACTTCCCAATTAGCAAGAAAGAACCTTACCTTTATG